>NW_027174124.1:0-116977 GCF_000499845.2 Phaseolus vulgaris | reverse complement strand
GATCCTCATACACTCCTCGCCACTCACACATGTCAGAATTAGGTGCGTGAACCCGTGCCTGAACAGCACTCCATCCACGAGAGTATACCTTACAAAATTCTTTTTTATCCTCTTTCCCTCTCCAGGCTCTGCTGGGAGGATCCCATCTGCAATATATCGCCTATAGGGTGTCATCCATGTGTCTCCCTCTTCCAAGGCACATACCTGCGTCTGGTTTTCTTCTCCGGGCGAGGCCACATATGTGCTAATGCGGGGTGTCCTTGCCGTATCTTGGGTCAAGGAGCGATGGCTCCTTAGCTTTCCTCTTGTGTGCTAATGTGGAGAACATCCACCCTGTTATCTTCCACGAACCTTCGCGGCGCTTTGAGCGTTTCCTGGATGACTGTCCTCTGCCTCCCCCCTTGCCTGAGTTGGCCAGCTTGGCTAGCAGGTCAGCTCTGGCATTCTGTTCTCTTGGGACATGCACCAGCCAAAGGCGACGAGCGCTCTTTCAACACCTGGACATACTTCAGATATGCCGCCATCTGCGGGTCCTTTGCATGGTACTCCCCAGTCACCTTTCCTGTGACCAACTGTGGATCACTCTTCACCACGAGACTCTACGTGCCCATCTCTTTGGTCAAGAGCATTCCAGCTATCAGCGCCTCGTATTCAGCTTGGTTATTGCTTGCTTTGAAGGCGAAGCGTAGGGCCTACTCGATCAGCACCCCGTTAGGTCCTTCCAAAACTATCCTCGCGCCACTCCCCTGTTGATTGGAGGACCCATCCACTGAGAGGGACCACTGTGATCCTAACTCCATCTCTTGGGCGCCTCCTGGTGAGAGTTCTGCGTAGACTTGCCCTTTGATGGATCCCCTAGGCTCGTACTGAATATCAAACTCGGACAACTCCACCGCCCAGCGAACCATCCTTCCAGCTACATCTGGCTTCTGAAGTACCTTCTGAATGGGGAGGTTTGTCATCACCACCACTGTGAAGCTGTGAAAATAGTGGCGGAGCCTCCTGGCCGAGAACACTACTACCAGCGCCGCCTTCTCCAACTACTGGTACCTCGACTCTGGGCCCTGCAAAGCCTTACTGACAAAGTAGATGGGCCTCTACACTTGGTCCTGCTCCTGGACCAGCACAGAACTGATAGCCCACTCAGTCACGGCGAAGTACAAACGAAGGGGGACGCCTACCCGTAGCTTGCAGAGCACCGGTGGCGTCGCCAAGTACTCCTTTAACTTGAGGAACGCTGCCTCGCACTCATCTGTCCATGCAAACCAGCTTTCCTCTTGAGGCACTGAAAGTAGGGGTGGCCCTTCTCACCTCCAGCAGATACGAACCTTGACAAAGCTGCCATCTGCCCAGTCAGCTGCTGTACTTCTTTCACTGAGGTTGGGCTCCTCATGGCAGTAATAGCTGCACACTTATCAGGGTTCACCTCTATCCCTCTCTCTGTCAGTATAAAACCTAAGAACTTACCTGCCTCAACCCCGAAGACACACTTCTCGGGGTTCAGCTTGAGGCGATACTTCGATATGGTAGCAAATAGCTCTTCCAGATCGCTGCGTGCTGCCCTCTCTCTCGTGAGGTCACCACCCTGTCATCTACGTAGGCCTTCACGTTCCTCCCCAGCATGGAAGCAAGGACCTTGTCCATTAGCCTCTGGTAGGTGGCGCTTGCGTTCTTTAGCCCAAATGGCATCACCTTGTAACAGTAACTGCATGTCTCTGTCATGAACGTCGTTTTGCTTTCATCCCTGGGATGCATCTTGATCTAATTGTAACCTAAGAATGCATCCAAGAAACTCAGCATCTTGCAGCCTGAGGTGTTGTCCACCAATGCGTCGATGCTGGGCAGTGGGTATGAATCTTTGGGGCACGCTTTGTTCAAATCTGTGAAGTCGACGCACATTCTCCACTTCCCATTCGCTTTCTTCACCAGGACGACGTTGGCCAGCCACTCAGGGTATTGTATCTCCTGGATGTGCCCAGCACTTAACAACTTCTGCGTTTCTTCCTTTACTACGAGGCACCTTTCCTCGTTGAACTTCCTCCTCCTCTGTCGTATGGGGCGAACCTTGGCGTACATGGTGAGATGGTGGCACAAAAAGTCTGGGTCGATGCCTGGCATGTCTGAGGCGGACCATGCGAACGCATCTAGGTGGCGTCCAATCACTGCTGCCACTTCATCCTGCTCCTCCTGGCTCAACAAGCGCCCTAGCTTGAATATCCTGCCGCCAATTTGTCTCTCTACCACATTGTCTACCGGTTCGCTACCTTCACTCATAGTCGTCGCCTCATTGGCTTCTTCAGACGAAGCCTCCTCCGCTATTTTCTCCATGGGTGAGCCCCCCTTGGATACCTCTTCCATCGGCGTATCTGAAATGAGTGGTCGTTCAACCATCATGACCGCGCCTAATGTTCCCAGAATTGGCTGTGAGAACAGTGTGAGAAACCCCCCTTGGTGGAGTAAACTGCTCAGGCTCCTCTATGTCGCGCCATCCGTGGCGCAACTCCTCATTTGTGCGGTGGAGCTCTTCATTCCTCGCCTGAGATGTCGCGAGCTCCGCTTGCATGCGTTCTTGCTCCACTTTTGACGCAACCATCGCTTCCTGCAACCCCTGCACCATGTCCATGACCTGCTGCATGGTTAGGTCATCACTCCCTGCGCGTTTTGAACCTTGCCTTGTGGGTCTCATCTTTTGCGGTTTCTGGAAATCTTTCTGACTGTCGTGTAACTCCAAAGGAAATGAACTGAACCCAGAGCACTTGGTACAACTGCCCCAGGTTCGCGACGAACGGTGGGTCTTGGATAAGTCTTAGAGAAAGTGTCTTGAGAACTGGAAACTGAAAACTGAACTTGTGATGGGACTGACGTTTTAAATCGGCCCCACGGTGGGCGCCAAATGTTCTCGCCGGTTGACCGGATGCGTCTTCGTGCATGGCTTGTCCTCGTGAGCTAGGGCACCTTCGTTCTGCACCGTCTGTGAGTACCTGAAAAGAAGTGGACAAAGGGGCGCCCTCGCGGCCGTTTGCACTCCGACGATCAAGTCAGTTGGCGAGAAACATCAAGTGTGACACACCTCCATATCGGAACACCGTGACTGGATGCTCTGAAGGTGGTCAAAATAACTGCGTAACTAAATAACTGATGCCTTTTTCCCTAATTGCCAGTGTGTACAGTGGGTGTGCGAGCAAGCAACTAGAGAGTGTCTGTGTAAATCTGAGTCTCTCACTTTCCTCCCCTTGTCTCAAACGCCTAAAGCTCCTTTTAAACGTCTAAAGCATTTAAAGCGTCTTAAAGCGCATTTAAGGCGCTTAAAAACGTTCAACGCGTTTAAAACGTTCAAATAATTTAAAGCGTTTAAAGTGCTTTAAAGTGTTCAAAGCGTAAGCTAAATAAACGCGTACCTTAGCAAACTTTCAGGGCAACGTGTACACCCTGATGATTCGGTACTTACTGTCATGTGTTCTTCTGACTTGATCGATATTCTCTATGGAGGGCCTTACAGTGTCGTAACCCAACTTAAAGATAATCCATCGTGTAAGTCCTCCTTCCTCGAAGTGCATCTGGCGCAAGGGGAGACTTTTTGGGTGCCAACTCATGCGCCCCAACCTCTAGTCACTTGCCCTAAGAGTGTATCTATCTTTCTCTCGTACCATGCACATGGTTCACCCCTGGGCGTGGCCCTCTCATGGGTTGTATCTGTCCCAGGGGTCTCCCAGAGGTGGCGTGGGTACTTCACAAGTCAGGTTACTCCTTATTGGTACTAGAACTATGGCCTTGAAGCCACCTGTCTCTTTTCTTTATTACTGTTCTGAAGTACTGAGGCCTCTCGTGGTGTCGCCCCCTCCACGGTCTTTCCTACCCATGGGTATCGGGGGGTAACACTGTCGATGTCTCAATCTTGGCGACGCCTCAGCTTGGCAACGCCCCAGCTTGGCGACGCCTTAAGCGATCAATCTGTTGACTTTCTTTCTTAAGGGGTCCCACCATATGTTGACTTTGACTTAGCATTGACTTTGACTTTGACTTTGGTCAACGCCCGGGGACGGGACGGTACAATTACATTCTGTTTTAATATCTAAAAGCTCTTGTATTTGTTTTGGTATCTAGTGTTATATAGGTTATTGATCATGATCTTTCTTCAAAGCTATGCAAAGCAAAGGGTATTTGTCTCCATCAAACAGGGGGAGATTGTTGAAGAAGGATGAAGCTTCTTCTCTACCTAGTTTTAGTGGGTGTTTGATGTAGAAAATAGCTAGTTTGCTTTGAAGTTTGTAATGGGTTTAGATGATCTTGTATTTAGGCTTGTGTATGTGTAAGGTTGCCTTTTGGTACATGACATGCCCTAGATGCCTAGTCAAGGTTAGATCAAGCACTTGAAGTGGTTAAAGGTTTTTCCAAAAGCTTTTTAGAGTTTTTCTCAAAAATCAAGATATTGCACAAAAATAAATTTGTTTCTCTATAAAAGAATAGGTTTATTTTTGGTTTGCTGAAAGGATTTTCGAAAGTTGGTTAGGGCACCAAAGGTACAACTCAGTCAATTATTTCAGTTAGCTGAGTTGACAGTTTTCCTAAAATAAATTTGTTTCTCTGTAAAAGAATAGGTTTATTTTTGGTTTGCTGAAAGGATTTTGGAAAGTTGGTTAGGGCACCAAAGGTACAACTCAGTCAGTTATTTCAGTTAGCTGAGTTGGCAGTTTTCCTAAAATAAATTTGTTTAGTTTTAAACTGAATCTTTTGTTTTCATAACAGATTTTCAACTGTTTTTTGAAAAGTAGTTAAGAACTGTTTTCTATATAGAGAAAAGTTATTTTTTTTCACATGGAAGGGTGCTGAGCAATCACAGTTTAACAGAGATAAAACATTCCTTGTGTGAAAAAGAGAATTGAAAAGGTTTTGCAAAGGTTTTTCAATAGGAAAATACATGTGTGCTTGTTCTTAAAGAACCTTGTGCTGGATGAAGGTGTTGGTGTTGTCTTGAAGCAAATAGAACAACTGGTTTATGTTCTTGCATCATACTTTCAGGTGTAATCTTTCCCTTATTCATTCTTGAAATAGGTGTAAGTGTTAGTCACTCTTTGATAGTGTTTCTTGGAGTGCAAGGTGTGTTGAAATAGTGTTTTTCAGCCTTGCTTGTTGAAGTTCTTGTAGGGTTCAAGAACTGTTGTCTATGTTGTAATTGATTGCATATGTTTAGTGGATTCCACCTTGGAGTAAGTTGAACTGGACGTAGCTCTTGATGAGTGAACCAGTATAAAAATTCTCTCGTACTTTTCTTCTCATCCCTACACTTGTTTTTGGTTTTTGCTTAATTTTGTCAAGAACGAAATCTGTTCATTTGAAATCAAATTTGTTAATTTTGGGCTTAGTAAAAACTGTTCATCTTAATCTGGAAAAATTCTCTAATCATAAACAAATCTTTTGAATATAAGTTTGTAATTGAATTAAGAACTAACAGTTTTCTTCATAAAATTCATGTTAAAGATTCATTGCCTTTAAAGCTTTGTGTTGAATAATTTGATTGTTCTTTTGGTATAGTGTGTTCTTCAAAACTGTTAAAAGTGAACCAATCTGATTTAGCTATCTTTCACTATTTGATCTTAATCCCAATCTGGTGCAGTTCTGTTTGTGTCAGTCTGTTTTGAAGAATCAATCTATTCATTCTAAAATCAATCTGTTCTTTTACCTCTGATATACTGAAAACAGTTTGTGTTTGCGAAAATTTTATATGTTCAATTCACCCCTCCCCTCTTGAACTTAGACATTAATAGACCCAACACAGTCTATATCACATCTAGGTAACAAACAATTACAATGACACTAGACTCAAGCTTCAAAGCCTAATGTAATGTTTATTTTGAATCAGGGTATTGACAGCATGGTGCCAGCTTCCACAAATTTTGGAGTTGCAATCGCTGAATCACTTGGGTTTTTCTAAAAGATATGTGAGATGTTTGCAGGTATGATATTAAATACTACCTGAAAGTGTATGTACAGTGTTCAGTGCTATAGACAAAACCTCTTATTTGTTATGCTATGTATTTTCTCAACCAATATATTACTTACTACAAAGCTTGACAGATTTCAGAGGTTGTCAATAGCATGAAAGACATAATACATATCTGTGCACAACACAAAGTTGGGGTAATAAGTAATTTGCATGTAGTTTTTATGATGAGGTTACCCTATCGTGTTCTTGTTTTCAATTAATCTAGTTGTACGAAGCTGTTTGGAATTATATTCTTACATTGGCCATTGGCCTTGCCTGCAAAGTGTTTCAAACAATTATCCTCTACTAACAATAGCTTCAAAGCTCAAGATGCAATACATGCAGGAAATGGAGCACATGGCAAATGTTCATGGTCTACCAACTTATACAATCACACTCAATAACTTGATGGACTCTAACCACCCCAACCATATATTCATACTAAACCCTAAACCAACAAATACAAAACTCGTTTGTTCAACGATTAGACCATACAATTTATATGCTCTAACTTCATCACTGTGAAAAACATTTATCAATTTTATATCAGTGTGTCTACTAATAAAAAAAATACCAACAGTTCAGCATTCAAGGAAGAAAAGCTTCAAGAAACTCAAACTAAAATTGAATCATCAAACCATACTATTGTCACTCTAACAAATGTTGTAATATGACAATCCTAGTCAACCCTCTAGAACAACATCAAAATCACACAACATCATCAAAATCACACAACAACAATGTTTCACTTCATAATCCATTGAATAAAAAATATATTACCTTTATCACCTAACCACCGTGAAAAGATATGGAGGGCGTCCACCAAGCTCACACCGAATGACGACGACGACGAACAACACCACGAAACCACGGGACACGAAACCAATACAACAAAAAACTAAAAGAGGGAACAGTGCACTGGAGAACCACGACACCTTTGTGAAGAAGAAATTCAAAGAGGGAACAGTGCACTGCTGAACCACGACACCAAAGGAAGAAGAAATTGAAAAAGGGAGACTTCGGGTAAATGTAAATCCTAACCGTAATGGAAATTTGAACCAAATATTAAACATTTAAAAAAAATAGTTGGCCCCGCACAACATTTTAATATTAGTTTCTTTGCCACCTGGGCAGTTGTACACTGGAGCAATTAGATAATCGATTTTTCAACCAACATTTTCCATAACTCAAACACATCAAATTTCAATCAAAACATGCTAAACCATACTAGGCTCCCCAGACAGATGATTGCAGTCAAAAGGTTGTCAAGGGGATCCAGCAAAGGAGGCACAAAATTTAAGAATGAAGTGCTTTTAGTGGCCAAGCTTCAGCACACAAATTTAGTTATGCTACTTGTTTATGCTTGGAAGGGAGAGAAAGGCTACTTGTCTATAAATTTGTTCCTAACAAAAAAATTGATTATTTCATATTTGGTAGGTCTTAATGACTAATATATATATACCACTAGAACTATTGGTTGTATGGGAAATGTGATACAAAATCACTAGAGCTCCAAATTTTCATACCAGATTAGCATTCTAGAATTTAAAGTTTTTACTTGAATATCCCAGTCCAAATGTTTCAAACTGATTCGGACGGACTTGTATACTAAATTATACAAACTGATTTGTTTGGATTATATAAATCGATTTGTAAATAATAATATACAAACTAATATTCAAAATAAAATAAAAATTATTCTCAAGGATGTGTTTGATATGTCAAAATTATATGGAGGTGCAGGAAGGAGGCAATGGAGGTGCAGGGAGAATTTGTCTAATAGAAGGATAAAGTACCAAAAGGTATTCAAATAACAGAACTTGGATAGAAAAGTAAAACAGAATTGAAAAAGTGAAATAACTAATTGCCAGCAGTTTAAACAGTCAAGAGCAACAAATGACAAGATTTGGTAACTAGTGAGTTTTAAAATATATCAGAGGTTGATGGAAAAATTATGGTTAACTGAAAATGACAGTAGAAAGCTTAAGGGATAAAATAGATTAATAAAATGTAAAATAATATTACATATTCATCCAATGACAATATTATATATATATATATATATTTTAATTTTACTGACATTTGCAATAAATGTCTTAAAAATCATTACAACAGTGAATTGAATTAGATAGTAGTGTAAAATTATCATAGATAAGGATTTAGTACGATTAAGAAACAGAATTTTGTACATTTAAAATGAAAAACAACTTGAACCAAAAGAGAAAGTGATGTACAGAAGTAATTATCTGTAAAATAAAAAAATCCTATGCAAAATGTTGTCCGGCATACTTAATGAAACAGTATAGAACATTCTTCCTCAAAACATTACAATTTCGAAACTTAAGACTTGTGGTTCCAAAAAGAGAAGGAAAACACTCTTCTAACTGATACCAAAAGAAGACAGAAAAAAACAAAGCAACATTAGAAATTCCATTCCATGATCCCAAGTCTTTCCAATTCATGCTTGATAGATTCTACGGAGGAATTCCCAATAATAGTTCAACATGTGATCTGTAGGTCTCACTCTATCCCACTTCCCTGTAACAAATATAGCATATGCATCTGCTGCATACCTGATTGAAAAAGAATCAGAGTATCATCAACAACAGAGGCAAGAAAAGACATAAATATATATACACACAGAGCCAATAAAAGACACACATAAATATATATATACACACACACGGAAAGGGATCAAATCACAAATTTAAGTTACACACACCTACTATGGCACATTCATACAACCTCACCATGGATTGAATGTTCTTGTCACTAAGAAAATGACTACAAAAATTATATAATTCTAAATTACTTAATACTCAATTTATATTAATTAAGATAGTCATAATATATAATTCTTAAAGTGTATATTTTACTGATAAAGTCCCAATCATAGAACATAAACATACAACACGCTCCCGACATACTTAATGACGCATGCTCCTCCCAATAATTAAACGCAGTTATCAACAACATTACATTACTCCAAAACATACTTGAAACTACAGTTAAGGAGTACTTGGGCCTTCCTCAGAAATATAGCCCATAAAAATTGAGTATAAACAGGGAGGTACCCCAAGGTAAGGACTTCTGAACGTTTTTATTTTGAACATTCATCATTGTATAACACTAATTTGAGCATGGAGTGTTTTGAACGTTTTCATTTTGAACATCCATCATTGTATAACACTAACTTGAGCATGGAGTGTCATTGTAGGTACCCCGCTCCAAGGTCGAGAACCAAACGAATCCAAAACCGAGACAATAGAGGAGATCATCACTTAGACTAGGAATTTCAGTTAACCAGTTGTTTTATAGGGTCAACCGGCCTTGTAAAGATATATATAATTTATGAACTACTTGATTACTGTCTTATTGCTAATTTTTTTCTAAAATTTGACACAATCAAGGTAATATGTATTATTAGTATATATAGCAGACAAGATGACTTACTTCCCAACCCCATGCAATTGAGTTACGTGAGTCCAGCTTTCGTCCAAGTATTCCTCAGAGAGACGCTTTAACATTTTTGCTCTTTTGTGTTGAAAACCTAATGTCTTTATTGTTTCTTCAATTTCCTCGCGTGAAACTTCTGTGCAAGATTTTGCATCTGGGCATAACTTGAAAAAGTCTGACACAATATTTTTTGTCTGCATTTTGCAAAAATAATCCATTAGTACATATAGATATAATTTCAACATTTAAACTACACCTAGTTGCCCATCTTAATTGAAAGGAAACTTCAAAATGCATTAGAGTTTTCAACAAAAGCAGAAGTTCAACTCTGCCAATAACCAACCACCGGTTCTAATGGTACAATTTTAATTGTAGAATAACAAATATGGAATGGTTTCATCAAGAGGGATTGACTAGGCTTCATGATTCCTTAATTTAACACATTCTCAAACAGTCACCTTACCTACCTAATTGACACTATTCACCATATATACCATAAATGACAGCATGTTTGGTTTCGCATTAGATCAAGTCAAACTCAGATTTATGAACCACATTCAAGTTGAGGCTACTTTGGATAAGTTTCATTTTTCACTTCAGAAACGTGGATCTAAGGCTGCAAATGTCAAACCAAACACACTAAATTGATGGATTCAATATCCAATTTCAGCAACCAATGTTAAAACACGAATCGGAAGAATACATGACCAGCACTCTTGAAGTATTCACCAGAAGAAAAGTACCTAAAATCTGCAGAAAGTGATATGTGACAATCCTGTTACGTGTAGACATCCAAACAAAACACTGGAAGAAAGCTTAGGACTTCGAATGAGTTTGGAAAGGAGGAAACTCTGAAGATTAGAGTAGGTAAGAAATTAAAACAAAGATTTCCAAGAAAAAACCGGCAGAAGAAGCCATGGTCTAAACTGCATAGTTTAGCTGAAAGAGATATACTAAAGTAAACACGCAAGACTGTAATTCGCTAGCACCTCTATGATTGAAATGAAACCCAATTTGAAGAATAAACTGGGATATAATAGAATTGATTGAGTAAATAATTAAAAGTTGACACAGTAAAAATGTGACTTAAAAGAACTCGTAGATTAAATGGAACATTTCCCATTCAAATGTCTTCCCCATAATATTGAAAATTCTTCGTTGACAGCAATCAAGCAAAAGGCCCTCAAGATATGAAAAGGATGGCATCTATATTCCTCTATACTCTATACACAGATCCATAAACTATTTTTTCTCTTTTGAAACACGTCAAGAACTTGACACCTGAATGATGATTTCATTCATTTGTTCAATGATCACCTATTTATTCAAGGCAACATGGCATCACTCATAAGAAATGGTGAATAGAATACAAGCACGGTTAGCAAATCTACAAGGTAGGAAGAGTGAAGAACTTATTAACAACCTAGCATCACCTTTTCACTTACAAAACTAATCCTTGTAAATTTATAAAGAAAATAGTACACACTCTTTTAAACACAATCTCTACTATTAACTAAAATTTATTGCAATTACAATTTTGGTCTTGCTGCTTATTTTATGAATATTTCCTAATTTTGTAGTTTCCAATAAATTTTATCAAATAGTGGGGTGTATTAGGAGTGTTAGAGAGAGTTGTTAGCACTCCTCTTTCAAGAAAGATGACTATGTAGGCTTAATTGTTCTTACTTAGATACAAAGATATTGGAAATATTAAGGAAGAAAATAATGGCTGACTCACCAAAACTACAATCACAATATTATTCAGCTAAGAATTATGATCTACGTATTGCAATAACAAGAACCACGTGTCTGCATTAAGAGGCTCTGTAAAAAAGGCCTAAAGAATCACTTGGGGAAAGTTATGATATGCTACTTGTCGAGCATATAATTGCAGAAGGGTGTTGAGATTTTATTAGGCCAGATTACAAGGAGATTTAACAGATTGACTGGGGTCCCCAAATTCAACATTAACTATACACAATCATATTATAAATATGGAATGTTAGCTAACTTCAAAGAGGAAAAATAATGCAACAGAACTCCATACTATATTGTGCATCAATAGATTTTAAATATTCCTTTCATGTGATAGGTATATACAAGTCACCAAAACTTGTGCAAATCTAGCAAATCGCTAATAAGATGACAGGGGAGAACTAAATATTAATTTCAATGAGATTAGCATTGCTGAGAACTTTGAACTAACATGACTATCACTATAAAATTAGTCATCAGGCTTTTATTAGAAGCAACAATTCTACCACTCACCGCAAGATAAACCCTAATTTTCTTAGACCAAGTGAGAATAAAATATAATTCCCTAAGACCAAAGAGATAAAACATTAACGTCTAATCTTTCATTTCAAAGATGGCAATAGTAACCCCACATAAAATCATTTTAGAAAGGAAATAACAAGAACTATAGCCCTTTTTTTACCGTGTCTTTTATTGCAGATAAACAGATGAACTCACTGATGCCATATAACAGCTACAAATACAAGAGCTGGAAACATTTATGTTCCTCCAAATAGATGGACTTAAAAGCATATTATATGATGCCAGCTTTGGGCCAAGAGTAAAACAAAGGGCTAAAATGCAAAATAAACTATGCAAAAAATGTAAGATTACAGATGCTGTGAAATTATTATGCAAATAATTGATACCTGTCTACCAGAAGTCCGATTGAGAAGCATACAAATGACCAACACCCTCCAAGGGTCATGAGCATGATCCTCTTGAATGAGAACAGTCGCAGAGCGGGGAGGCTTCCATGTAATATCAGGAGTTTTTCTTTTGTAAGCCTCGTCCCACTTCTCAGAAGCAGAAAGATTTTTTTTAATTTCAATAGATTTTTCACTGCAACTAGATTTATTTTCCTCTGGTTTATCCTCCACGAAATTTTCAGTGGCATGTAAAGCAATAGATTCAAACTTGCTTCCCTCATCCAAAGGTTTCACGTCAATGTTCTTCCCACTATCATTATGAAAATAAGGGGAAACATATCTAATAGCATGGGCAACATTTTTCTGAACTAGAGGTTTTGATTTCACGCTCATCTTCCCACTATCATTATGAAAATAAGGGGAAACATATCTAATACCATGAGCAGCATTCTTCTGAACTAGAGGTTTTGTCTTCTTGGGTTTAACTTTACTAGTGGTATCTTTTCCATTCCCCTGCAGTTTATTGGAAATTGTTTTCTTCTTGATATTAATCAATCCATTTTCAATTACATTTCCATCCCCTAGCAGCTTATGTTCAAGGAGCATACCGCCAGTACAACATGATTCAGCACCAACCTTCTTCACATTGTTGCTTTGAAAGAAAGGAGAAACCTTTTGAATTTGAGCAAGCTCAGTTGTCCCTTCCGTATTAGATGTTCTCTTGCTTTCATATTTAAACATTTCAATTGGAATTTTATTTCCCAAAGTACAAGCACCCATTAAAGGTACAGAATCAATGTCACTTTCAAGCCCTTGGACTTTTACATTAACTGCCTTCTCCTTGTAATTCTGAAAATACGGAGAAACCTTCCGTACCTTGGCATGCCCCTCGGCTCTTTTCGTGCTGTTGGATTTTCTCTTCAATGATTCAATTTTAATGGTTTCAATTTCATTTCCAATTATTTGAGGTTCAACCTCAGAGAAATCTCCAGAACTAAACGCAACAGAATCAGCATGAACATGCTGTTTAACATTCTTCCCTCCATTATTTTCCATCAGTTTATCCTCCATGAAATTTCCAAAGATAGGTAAACCCATGGATTCAGACTTTATTTCCTTTTTCAGTGGTTGAACACTAAACTTCTTCCCACTGTCATTCTGAAAATAAGGGGAAACATATCTAACACCAACTTGGACTACATTTTCTGGAGCCATGGATTTCATATTCTTGGAATTAACATAACAAGCATTAGTGTCATTTCCATTCACTTGCAGATTATTTGCAATTACATCTCCATCCTCTGGCAGCTTATCTTCATGGAAATCACCACCAGTACTTGATAAGGCACTGAATCCAATCACACTGTCATAACAACATGATCCATAATCAACCTTCTTCCCATTGTTACTTTGAAGAAAAGGAGAAACCTTTAGATTTTGAGCATGCTTCACTATCTTGTTCTTTGCACATGTTCTATTACCTTGGAATTTAAAATTTTCAATTGCAATTTTATCACCAGAGTTGGCAATAGAATCAAAATCATTTTCATGATCAAGCGCTTCAACATTGACTGTTTTCTTGTCATTCTGAGAAAAAGGAGAAACCTTCCGAACCCTGCCCTGCTCCTCAGCAGTTTTTTTATTACTGGATTTTCTCTTTTTCTTGGATTCAACTTTAAGGGTTTCAATTTCATTTTCATTTTCATGCCATTCCACAAAGTCTCCAGAAGCAACTGGAAACACAAGAGGGTCAATACAACTATCAAGTACGCGTTCTTTAATTTTCTCCACCCCATGTTTTCCCTCCAGTTGATTCTCAATGGAATGTCCATAGATGGGTAAAGCAATGGAATCAGAACTGCTTTTCATATTCAACGAATTGCCTGTAATCTTCTCCACACTGTCACTATGGAATAAAGGGGAAACGTATTCAAAACAAAGGGCTGTATTTTTCTGAATCACAGACTCTGTCTTCATGAATTTAACATTTCTAGTTTCAGCATCATTTCCATTCTCTTGCAACTTATTTCTGAAATCTTTGATCTTCTTGAATTTAGTTGTTCCATTTTCCATTTCATTTCTATCAGCCCGCATCTTATCTCCAAAGAAGCTTCTACCAATACCCGGTGAAGCAAGGGATTCAATCTCACACCAACATGAATCAGCATCAACCTTCTTCTCAATGTCACTTTGAATGAAAGGTGAATTTTTTTGAATTGGATCATGCTCAACAATTTCAAGCTTCTCGTAACTTCCCATGCATTTGGATTTATTTTTTCCAATTGCAAATTTATCTTCATTCACTTCCTCCTTGTCTTGAACCATGCATCCACAAGTACCCATTGAAGCGACAATGTTATTATCACCATTATTAGGTGCTTCTAATTCAACAGTCTTCTTCACATTGTCATTCTGAAAGTAAGGAGAAACCTTTCTAGCATTGTCACTCTCAAAAAAAGTTTTCTGGCTATTAGATTTTTTCTTCTCGGATTTAATACCAATGGATTTGAATTCATTTCCATTTTCTTTCAGCTGATCCTCAAAGAAGTCTCTAGAAGCAGCAGATAAATAAACAGAATCAACATAACCTTCATGTCCCAGCTGATCAATCTGTACAGCACAACCATCTTCCTCCAGTTTATCCCCCAACAACTCTACAGAAGTAGGTAATGCAATAGGATTAGACTTGCTTTCCTTATCCAACGATTTGGCATTAATCTTCTCTGCACTATCATCATGAAAATATGGTGAAACATATTGAACACCAACTGGAACTGTATGTTTGTGAACTTCAGGTCCCATTTTCTCGGGGTTGAATTTACTGGTTGCAGCGCCATCACTATTCTCCCCCAGCTCCTCCTCAACTGAATTAACCTTTTCATCTACCAGCAACTTATCTTCAACAAATCCAATGTCACAGCCATAACAGCACAACTCAGGATCAATCTTCTCCCTGATGTCACCCTGACACTCACGCTTCTTGAGTATGTATTTACTGGTTTCATCATCACCACCTTTCTTCTTCTTCTTCTTTTTCTTGGATTTAATCTTTCCGTCTTTCAGCAGGTTATCTTCAATAAATCCAATGTCACAGCAATAAGACCACGATTCAGGATCAATCTTCTCCTTAATGCCACCTTGAGACTCACGCTTCATGAGTACAGATTTACTGGTTTCAGCATCATCACCACTCTCCCTCAGCTTATCCTTGACAACTTTTTTCTTCTTATTCTTTTCCTTGGATTTAATCTTTCCATCTACCAGCAAATTATCTTCAACAAATCCAATGTCAAAGCAATAAAAACACGAATCAGGATCAATCTTCTCCATGTTGTCACCTTGAGCCTCATGTTTAATTAACATGAAGTTACTGGTTTCGGTATCATCACCATTCTTCTGCAGCTTATTGTCAACCAATTTCTTCTTCCTCTTTTCCTTGGATTTAATCTTTCCATCTACCAACAGCTTATCTTCAACAAATCCAACGGCAAAGTCATCCTCCTGCAACTTATGGTCGACCACTTTCTTCTTCTTCTTGTCCTTGGATTCAATATTTCCGTCTACCACCAGCTTATCTTCAACAAATCCAATGTCACAGCCATCACAGCATAATTCCGTATCAATCTTCTCCCTGTTGTCATACTGAGGCTCACGCTTCTTGAGTATGAATTCACTGGTTTCAGCATCATCCCCATTCTCCCTCAGCTCCTCCTCGCCTGCTCTATTCTTCTTTACCTTGGAGTTTACCTCTCTGTCTACCAGCAACTTATCTTCAAGAAATCCAATGTCACAGCCATAACAGCACAATTCAGGATCAATCTTCTCCTTATTGACACCTTGAGGCTCACGCTTCTTGAGTATGAATTTACTGGTTTCAGCATCATCACCATTCTCCTTCACCTTATCCTTCACAGCTTTTCTCTTCTTATTCTTTTCCTTGGATTTAATCTTTCCATCTACCAGCAAATTATCTTCAACAAATCCAATGTCAAAGCCATAAAAACAAGAATCAGGATCAATCTTCTTCCTGTTGTCACCTTCAGGCTCGTGCTTTCTAAGTAGGAAGTTACTAGTTTCGGTATTACCACCATTCTTCTGCAGCTTATTGTCAACCAATTTCTTCTTCCTCTTTTCCTTGGATTTAATTTTTCCATCTACCAACAACTTATCTTCAACAAATCCAATGGCAAAGTCATCCTCTTGCAGCTTATGGTCAACCACTTTCTTCTTCTTCTTGTCCTTGGATTTAATCTTTCCATCTACCAGCAGTGTATCTTCAACAAATCCAATGTCACGGACAGAACAGAACAATTCTGGATCAATCTTCTCCCTGTTGTCATACTGTGGTTCACGTCTCTTGAGTATGAATTTACTGGTTTCAGTGTCATCACCGTTCTCCCGCTGCTCATCTTCAACTGTTTTCTTCTTCTTTTGCTTGGATTTAATCTTTCCATCTGACAGCAGCTTATCTCCAACAAAACGAATGTCACAACTACAAGAACACAAATCAGGACCAATCTTCTGCTCGTTGTCACCTTGATGAGGCTCACGCTTCTTGGACATTCTCTTCATTTCCGATTCGATCTTTTCAGTTGCAATTTCATGTCCATTCTCTTCACTGTCATAACTACAGGATTCAGCATCAACCTTCCGCTCAGAGGCACCAAGAGGCTCATGGTTCTTTGACCTTCTCTTATGTTTTGATTTGATCCTTCCACTCACAGTTTCGTCACCCTTCCCTTCATTGCCATAACAACAGAATCCAGTATCAACCTTCTTCTGGTCATCTCCTTGAGGCTCGTGCACAAGCTTCTTCAGCCTTTTTATATCCCTTTTGGATGTGATCTTTTCAACTGCAATCTCATCTCCATTCTCTTCCCAATTGACCTGCATAAATTTTTCACGTGCCTTCATAAAAGTAAGGAAAAAGAGGGGGAAAAACACATTTTTTAAGAAGTCTCCCCCATTCCATAGCCGTTTTCAGATAAACAAAAGTTGTTCCTTTTTATTTAGCATTACAAAAGAAGGTATCGTATTAATTAAGGTCACTTACTCCCTTCTTCCCATAGTCGTTCTTATTAAAGTTTGGAACTTTTTGATGCATTTTAGATGTCTTCTTCCTCTCGTTACTGCTTTTGTAACTTCCAATTCCCCTTTCTTCTTTAATCTTCCCACTTACTTCAATCACATGTCCTTCTTTCTGGGCAGGCAGCGCTAAAACGCACTCCATTCTCCTAAAATTCTCCTGCTATAACTAAAGACAAACCAAAGTCTGGGAAAAAATGTAAGAGTGTTAAGCACAATTTGCATCAAAGAATGCTTAACTAGGTCTAGGGAAATATGTGATGATCAGTTTCTTTAACTCACTCCACTGGTAAGCCTCTTCAGACTGTGAGGTAGGATTGGAGAGAGCCAAAATGAGAGGTTTCTGCAAGTCAGGCATGACAGAGTAGTTAATATGTAAAATTTAACTTGACATAAGAAATTACTATAAGCTAAAATCATTTAATATTGAATACCCAGAACCCAAAATCACGCATTCAATCAATATATCAGATAGAAAGCATGTAATGTTAAATAGCCAGAACCCAAAATTTAGTTTTGAAAAAGGAAAAAGGAAGTAACCCTGGAAAAGGGTTTCTGGTGTTGTTGGATTCAAGGTTGTGTATTTCTCCATTCTGCAACTACTCATATTCTCAAGAGCAACCAAAACGACCGCGCCACTGTTTCCCTCTTTCTACTCATAAAAAATATTTTAATGTATTTTTTGTCAATCACATTCATAATTCCTTTTTAATTGTTTTTCATACATTACTGTTAAAACGTAATATGAATTATATTTTAATAATAATATACCAGGGCTAAATTTTATGTATTTTTATTTTTTATTTTATTTTATATATGTGTAAATAAAATATATTTTATATTATATTATTTTAATTTATTATAAATTTATTTATATTTGTATTTTTTACATATCAACATATGTACAAAAAACAATTATACAACAGACCTTTCAAATTACTCATCAGTTTTAATTTTATATCTATATCTTAATATCTTAACTATCATAATATATTTATTAAATTATAATCATATACTATAAAAATGTGATTACGCGAACTGTATAATAATATATTTAGAAAACATAAATACATATGAATTTTTAAAAAATTAAAATATTACAGGAAAAATTTATATTAATATTTAAAATATATATATAACTAAATTTATGATAAATTAAAGATTATGTCCTAAGGTCATATATAATTTTTTTTATAAAACAAAGGAAATCTCAAACTAATGGATGTATCTTGCTGAATCGAGTCTTTCGGTATTGGGAGAAAATATTAAAGTATGTATCTTTAATTGAACCGGATATTTTAGGTGTTAGTATGAATATTGGTTAAGATATGTGTTTTTGGTCAAACCGAGGCTATAGGTGTCGGAAAGAAATACCGATTAAGGTATGCGTTCTTAGCCGAACCGAGTTTATAAGTATTAGGGGAATATTGATTAAGGTATGCATCCTTGGCCGAACCGAATCTTTAGGTATCGGGAGGGAATACCGGTTAAGATATGCGTCCTTGGCCAAACTGAGTCTTTATGTATCAGGAGAGAATACCATTTAAGGTATGCGTCCTTGGCCGAACCGAGTCTTTAGGTATCGGGAGGGAATACCGATTAAAGTATGTGTCCTTGGCCGAACTGAATCTTTAGGTATCGGGAGGGAATACCGGTTAAGGTATGCATCCTTAGCCAAACTGAGTGTTGCGAAAGAGTGTAAATTTAAAATGTACGTTTAGATACACATATTTGAAAAGAAATGTCTCATTAAAACCTTCCTGACCGAAAACCTTCCTTAAGGAAAAAACGGTTAGGCGAGGAAAGAATGTATAATTTTATTGATTTCAAATGTAATAGAATTTGAGGTGTGTGACATTTCACGTCATCAATACAATTTTTCCTAATAACCACTTTAGGTGGTATGCCCCTCCCAGCTACAACATCTCGAATCCCAGTTGGACGAGAACTTGCCATCTATCTTCCTAGCCTCACTTCGCATTCTCCACACAAGATCTCCCTTCTGAAAGCTTCTCGACTGAACCTTCACATTGTATCGCTTGGTCGCCCAGAGCTTGCATGTGGTTTCGCGAATCTTGCTTCTGTCTCAGAGCTCTTTTATGAGGTCGAGTCCAACTGACAAACTCTCATGATTAAGGGACAAATCAAAGATTTGCCTTCTAAGGGATGGCTCCCCTACCTCAACCGGAATCATGGCCTCGGTGCCATAGGTCAGGCTATAGGGTGTCTCCTTCGTCGAAGTTTGGGGCGTGCAACGGTATGCCCATAAGACTTCTACCAACTTTTCAGTCCACCGCCCTTTCGTCGTGCCAAGCCACTTCTTTTACTCATTAAGTATGACCTTATTCGCTACTTCGACCTGCCTATTGGTCTGAGGGTGCTCGACTAAGCTTATCACTGAGTTGATGTCAAGGTCTTCGTAAAAAGATTGAAGCCCTCGGTCAATGAACTGTCAGCCATTATCAGTTATGATTGTGCGGGGAACTTCGAACCAGCATACTATGCACCTCCACACGAAGTTTTGGACGTTCTTGGTCGAAATGGAGGCGAGGGGCTCGACCTCGATCCATTTGGTGAAGTAATCCACCCCGACCAAGAGGAATTTCGTTTGCCCTTTGCTCGGGCTGAAGGGATCGATGATGTTCATTCCCCATATGGCGAACAACCATGGAGACACCATGTTGTGGAGTGTCTCGGGCTTGAGATGGGACAAGGGGCCATACTCCTGACACTCAGTGCACTTCATATATTTTGAACAGTCGCTCTGGACGGTCGACCATAAGTATCCGACCCTGAGCACTTTTGCGACCATAATTCTCGCGCCCGAGTGGCTTTCACACCCCCCTCTTGGATCTCTTGAAGAACACACTCTGCCTGCTCCTTAGTGATACACTTCAGTAGTGGCATGGAGTATCCTCTTCTATAGAGGTCCTGATCGAATCATGGTATACCTGGCGCATTGCTGCCTCATCGTCTTCTCTTCATCCGGCTTGGATATGCCGAGCTCCAGGTATTTAATGATTGAGGTCATCCAGGTGTCGTCCTTAGTTATGGCCAAGAATTCAGCCTCTCCCACACTGGGACTCCGTAAGCAAATTTGTACCACAGATCTATGGTGGTTCTTCTTCTTAGTCGTGGCCAACCGAGACAATGCGTCGACCCTCATGTTATCCTCTTTGGGGACGTGCTCCACCGTTACCCTTTTGAACCGAGTGATGTGATACCTGTTAGAATATATGGCTTTAAACTAGAGGGAGGGTGAATTATTTAAAGAGGGTTTTCGAAAACTTTTAAGCCTTGAATGAGATTACTTCGAGAATATCTTGATTAAGGAATCAATTTTTCAAAACACAAAGCTAAAAGTACAGCACCAGCAAAACAATCGGTTGTTTCACAGAAACAATCGGTTGTTTATACCAATTAGCAAATATTAAAACTGAATTTAAAGAGTTAAGGGATAGAGAAAATGTACACAGAGATTTATACTAGTTCACTCTAAACCCAGAGCTACATCCAATCTTCTCAAAAGCCACTGAGGAATTCCAGTAAGCAATCAAACCTATATCACTTACAACACAACCAAGAAAGTGACCTTGATCCCCTCAAGAAACACACTTCTCTTGGCCAACACACCAACACTAAGAATGCTAATCTTGATCCCCTCAAGAACACACAACACTTCTCAGCAAACACACAAAGATTCTTGTTCAACAGATACAAGGATTACACTTGTTACAGAAGCAAATCTGAAATTAATACAAGCAGAAATCCTATCTCACACACTTTGATCAATCTCAATTTCTAAGCAATCTCAACTTTTCAAAATCTCAAAAACTTGTGTTCATTGAAAAATTCAAATCCATTTTTCTAAATATATTCAAATTTGTTGTTTGTTATCAAATCTTAACAAACTATTCATTGCATTTAAAGATTGGTCAAAGCATTAAAAACTATAGCGTAATCAGTTAGAAAATCATTTAAAGCTCAGTCAAAGCAAAAACCATTTTTATGTTATGGTACCAAAACAAACAATCGGCTGTTTCCTCAAATCAATCGGTTGTTTTGGTTTTAACAGCTCAACCATTTGAAAAACAATTTTCAATTTTTTCTAAAAACACCTAAGAATAAAACAATCGGTTGTTTCGACAAAACAACAGGTTGTTTTTCACTTAGCTTGAAAAACACTTTTTCTTTTTAAAAAGATTGAGAATGCCTATGCTTTGGATGCAATCAAGAGTGGATTACAAAACTCAATCTACCCCAGATCCTATCTAAGACAACTCAGCAACAGCAAGCACAACCTAGCCTTCAACATCCTTCAAAGGGTTTTGGATTCTTCAAAGCTTGAACACCACTTGGTTCAACAATGTCCCCCTATTTGATGAAGACAAATCCCCGGTGCTTGTGTTTGACTTGATTGAATCTGAAGCAGTACCTGCAAAAATAGCATATCTACCATCCAATGCTTCTTACAACAGCAGGTTAGTTTTTCACACATTTAAAACATAAAACCTGATAAACAATCGGTTGTTTACTCGAAACAATCGGTTGTTTCTATCAGCAACAGCAGAAACCAGTTTTATATAAGAGATTAAATAGATTTAAACAGATTCAGATAAGGATACACATGACCAAATAATTCTCCCCATATTTGTCTTCACAAATAGACTTTAACATGTAATTAAAACAGATTTAAGAGAGATTATTAAGATCAAGGATACCTAACTCATTTCTTAGAAAGAAGAACCTTTCCTTTGGTAGTGGTTTAGTGAAGATGTCAGCTAACTGCAGTTTGGTCTCCACAAACTTCACTTCACAGTTCCATTGTTTACATGATCCCTAATGAAATGATGTCTTATCTCAATATGTTTGGTCCTTGAGTGCTGAATTTGATTTTTGGTAAAGAGAGTCTTGTCTACCATTCCCCTTTCATAACCATGTGATCTTGCCGGTTCACTTAGCGCTAAAGCGTTGCCTCGTCACGAACTCCTCACTAGCTTGACTCCACGTGCCCTTCAAGTCCCCACCACAAAAAGCTTCTCTGAGAACCTGAAAACACAAGGTGGCGCCTCTGCGGCCGGTGGCGCTCCGACGCTCAAGTCAGTAACAAGAACACCCAAAAACTGAGAGAAAATATGCTCTGTAGGACCGTACTAAAGGCACACAACCCTAGCAACGAGCCGTAATGAAAACGTACCCCTGCAAATTCTGTTAAGGTTACCTTTATAGCTAGGTTTCTTCTCTCTCCAGGCCGTTATGCTTTTGGACACGTGGCTCGCATCCAACCCTGCACGTGTTGCCATCTGGGCTGGGATAGCAGGTAGCGCCCAGCCCTACACGTGTCATCATCTGAGTCAGGATAACTCGAGCGTCATTTCTCTATTGCTCCCAACCCTACACGTGTCATCATCTGGGTTGGAGTAACTGGTAACATCCAACCCTACACGTGTCGTCATCTGGGTTGGGGCAACTTGAATGTTATTTAGGAGTAAGCTAGAACACGACACGCGGCTAAGTCCTCTACTCAAGGAGTAAGCTAGCACGCGACATGCTCTGGAACACCACCTGACAAGGCGAGTATCGGGTGCAGCAAAGTGCACCATCTCTGTGATATCGCTTGTCGCTTAATGGCACCCTCCTTATCGCAGCGCCATGCATGTTCTGGCTGAGGAAACCTTCCCTTCAACGAATGTCCACTCTGGGAATCCTGTCGCTAATAGGCAAGATGTTCCCCTTCAACCCACACACCCTTCACGCCCCATGCTGGCGCAATAATCACCTTACTGAAATTATACGCTTGAACTTACTCTTCCGAGCCTTCAATAGCTTCTACTGAGTTTACTGGCGATGTGCTCCTCGCGGCGGTGTCAGACCACCTGATCTCCCATTGCCAAACACGTCGATGACAGATAAACCCGGCGACAACCAACCATGTTCACTACAGAACGCCAGTTCCATGAACCGGCGACTACGCTCACCTCTGAACCATCCATCTTTCTCTTGCCCACGTGTTCCGCTGAGCACGCCCCACATAGTCACGGCAAGACACGTCATCACACCCGATGACCTGGTCGGTACACAAGCCCCCAGTCTCGAGCTGCGACTTGTTCAGCGAGGAGACTAAAGAGGTTTAAATCCGGCGGCTTTCGTGGCTTTGTGCGTTGGCGCTAACACTGTTCACTGACTTGACATTTCACCAACTTCTTCGATCATTCGACACGTGGACTCATCAACGACCATTATTCACTGTCGTTTGCGCTTCTCGCAACGTTCGAAACTCTTCGAAACTCTTAAACACTTCGCGCACATTTCACTGTTTCATTATCTTCTACCTCTCTTCATACTCTCGAAACGCTCCAGCGAACGCTCCGATTCTCCCAACCTCCATCTTTCTGACTACTCTTCTGATCATCTAAAGGTAACTTTTTTATCACTTCTACTGATATTTGCTGCATTTTAATCGGTTTGCATAATCCATTACCTGTCTGGAGCATACGTTGTGGGATGTTTCTCTGCTTTGTTTTTCTCTTCTCTGCGTTTAGGGTTTCTGAACCTTTCTCTGCGAGCCCCTCTTGTTCTTCCCTCTTCTCTTCTTCTGTCGAGTCTTTCTGTTTACGAACACTCATACCTTTTCGTCTTCTTGCAGCTTCCTCGATGACTCTTTCAAAAATCACACCAAACCCTCCTCCATCTCCTCGCAACCCTCCGGCGAAAACCCGTAGGGCAAACCCCTCTTCTTCCCGCGACCCCCCAAGGGGTCCCAACGTCCCTTCCGACCGAGTCGCGAGACCCGCGTCCTCTCATCCTAGCCAACCACAACCAAACCCACCACAAACCAGCGCGATGGCGAAGCCTCTTCCAGATTACAAACGGCTATACCCGTGGGCTTCCGCGACCTTGCTGGGTGAGACCTCATCCGTCAACTCCGATCGCGACCTCCTTCGCCTCAAGAAAGGTGATAAGGAACACCTATCTTTCAGTAAAGAGCACGATGACAAAGTAATTGTGCGGCCTTGTCCTCCCGGTGAGCCAATCTGCATCGACAATCAGGGGAGCAACAACGCCTCCTTCTGCTTCATATACACTACTATGTTCAAGAAGCTCAAGCTCCGGTTTCCCTTCACACGCTTTGAGAGGGAGCTCCTGACCGAGCTCGACATAGCCCCCGCCCAGCTCCATCCCAACAGCTGGGCATTCGTACGGGCTTACCAAATTATCTGCGCGCATTTGGGACACCCGACCTCTGTGGATGTATTCCTCTACTTGTTCGAGGCGAAGAACCCGGGCGATCATTTGCGGGTCAGCCTAAATGGGGTCGCTGGGAGGTTTATCCTCTCCATCTTCCAACAATCCTATAAGGATTGGAAGGGGAAGTTTGTACGCGTATGCTGCAGCGATCAAGACCCTTCCCTCCTTGACGGGTTCCCCTTGTACTGGGTGAACAAGGGAAGGAAAGGCTAGGGAGCCAGAAAAAATGGGGGAGCTCGACAAGGACTTGTGCAGTTTCTGGAAGAAAGTCGCTTCTTCCAACGTGACCCTGTCGACTGCCTCCATCGTCTCCTTCGAGTTCTATGAAAGCCAATTGGACTTTCACATAGGTCTGCCCTTAAGCCTTCTAGCTCCCTTAGCTTGACTTTGCATTTTCTCGTTTCTACTCTGATGTTGTTGTTCTCATTTCGCATATGGTTTCAACCTCCTCCATGCATTATTACTTGTCGATTTTCTGTGTTGGTTGATAACTGTTGGCCCCCCTTTGCAGATACAATGTTGGGACAAGACAGGATGGTTGAGCTACGCGCCATAGCCAGGTCCCATAAGCTTGCGACGGGCTCTCAAACGATCCCGAACTCTGTTGCGGAGATCGCCGCCGCCCAGGGCCAATCCCCACCAGTTGGTCCACCCGCTGCTGCCGCTCTTCCAGCCCCCCAACGCAAGAAACTACCTCTCAAGAAGGCCAAAAGGAAAGCCCCCAGGGTAGTATCTGACGAAGAGGCGGATGAAAGCACCGAGGACGGGCTAATCTGCAAAAGGAAAAGGGTGGCGGTGACCGAGCCCCCAGCAATTGAGAGCGCCGCCCCAAACTTCATCGAGAACCCCCCAGCGCCTCCACACCATTCGAGTCCGCTGGGGACGTTCTCGTTTCAAACGCCTCAGTTGCTGAAGGCGCTCCTAAGCAACTTGCTGATACGCAAGCCTCCAATCCAGCCGCCGAAGAACTCCCTACCTCACCACCACGCCTCGAAGCTCCCCCCGCAATTCAACCTTCTGAGGGTTGTGGTGAGCACCAACCTCCGCCTCCTCCAACAACCTCAGGCCTCCCAGCCGCTCTTCAAGAAGCATTGAAGTCCTTCACCGTGCGCCTAAGTGCCATGGTTGACGATTGTCTTCCCCAAATCGTCAGCGAAGGGCTCAAGGACTCTTTGGAGAAGTTTGAGCTCGATAACCGGATCAACCAAGAGGTGGTAAGCACCGCGAAAGCTGCAGCCGAGAAGACCAAATGCGACATGCTGATGCAAGGCCTCGAGTTTTCGCGGGTCGAAAATGCCCTCAAGGACGAGCTCCAGAGCGTGCGCAAAGACAGCAAAGAACTGCGCAAGAAACTTCATGATAAACTCCAGGACGCCGTCGAGCTGGAGAGCAGGATCGTCCCTCTGAGGGAGAAAATTGCCACGCTGGAGGAGGCAAAGAAAACTGACGCCGAAAAGATGGCCAACTTAGAGAAGAGATCCATCGAGAGGGAGACTCTTCTGGGAAAGGTTGAGCAAGATCGGGATAAGGCTTCCCAAGAACTTAGCGAAACTGCTACTGAGCTTGCCCGAGTTCGCGAGGAGAACAGCGGGCTCAAGAAGAAGGCCGACGAGCTCGAGCTTGAAGTCACCCAGGTTCGTGAAGAGAACAGTGGGTTCAAGACGAAGATCGATGAGCTTCAGCTTGAGGCTGCCCAAGTTCTCACTTCCGGCTTTGGCACTGCTTTGGAGCAGTTTGCTTGCAAATATCCCGACCTTGATCTCTCCTAGTTCTCAGTATACAACGAGGTGGTGGACGGCAAGATCGTACCCCCAATTGATTTATCGCCTTGAAAACTCTTATGTTTTACCTTGGTCTGTAATAATTTTCATTCTGTTTGAACTGTTTGGTACTCATGTGCACATATATATATATATATATATATATATATATATAATCTTCTGACTTATCTGTCGTGCAATCAACTGGTTTAGCTGTATGGTTTTTTCTCAACTCAACGTGCCTTGTACCAACCGGTACTTAACTTTCTGCAACACACCTTAACTTAAACAAACGGTTAATTTGAACAATAACGTTTAACACGAAATCACTTACTCGGCAAAAAGGGCTTAGGTCGATCTTAGCATCTGAAACCTCTCTTGCCCGATTTACTAAGGGCCAAAGGCATTTCTACGTCGTCGCCCAGAACTTTGCTGACGCGGCCCTTGCCATGCGATTCTCTTTCTGTTTCAATCTCACACAATGGGCTTCTGGCGACATCACCTTCTTCTTAACTGGGAACGTCCCCTGCGGGACCGCCCTCTGATTCCATCTTTGCATAGCTGGGAGGAGAGTCGTCTCTTGGATCGCTCTCTACCTTCTCCGAGCCTTTATCCTGAGATAACTTACATCATTGTTCCCTCACCTGGGGGTAGAGTCGCCTTTCAGATCCTTCTCTACCTCCCTGAGTTTTAGAACAATGATTTGGGTGGTGGGGTGCCCTCTGCGAACCTCCCCAGCCGCCCTTAAACTTCTAATTTAACTGGTCTTACTAGGTCAATATTGGTGTCTCACTTAAGGGGGAAAAAGTTCTTCTCCAACCCTCCTTTCCCATACTTAAGATTGTTGACACCCCTGACTTTTCAGTTTCATCTTGCCTGAACTCACTTGAGGGTGAGAAGGACCTTTCCTGATGCCTCAACTTGCCCAGGGCCTACATCTCCTCCTCCCCCGGATGCATTGAGGGCTTTCAACTTGCCTCAATTTGCTCACGCAAAGAGGTCTTGTGATCTGTTCTTGCCTGTGCTCGCTCATGGCGAGGAGGACTTCAATCTTTTCTCGCCTACGCTCGCTCGAGGCGAGGAGGTCTTTCAAATCTCTTTCTCGCCTACACTCGCCCAAGGCGAGGAGGTCTTTTGCATCTCTTTCTCGCCTGCACTCGCTCGAGGCGAGGAGGTCTTTTAAATCTCTTTCTCGCCTGCACTCGCTCGAGGCGAGGAGGTCTTTTAAATCTCTTTCTCGCCTGGTGGCGGTCAGAAAAACTTCAATACTTGTGCCTCCGATCGCCGAGTGGCGGTGAGGACTTAAAAACTTTGTTTTTGTGCCTCCGATCACCATATGGCGATGAGGACTTAAAACTTAAACTTGCACCTCCGGTCGCCGAGTGGCGATGAGGGTTTAAAATTTCATGTTTCGAAGGTTTTGTACTGGATGCATGCGATTTGGATTTACCATTTTTAATCTTACCCCACAAACTTGAAAAACAAACAGCATGCAAACTTAATAACTGAGAAACTTTGATAAACTTTGAAACCTTCTTTATTGGGTGGCCTCATTAAAAACCCTTCTCAGGGAAAAAAGAGTGCCCCCTTGAAAAATTGTTTAAACTGATACATCTTAAACTGTTGGAGTTTATTGCTACTTACAATGCCTTAACTGTAGCAAAACTTGAGGTGGGTGGCGTTCCAAGTGCGAGGAATCGCCCCTCCCTCCAGCGTCTCCAAGCGGTAGGCGCCGTTCCTGAGTGCTTCGGTTATTCTGAATGGACCTGTCCACTTGGGTGACAATTTGTTTTTCATCTCGTACTGGTGGGCCTTCCTCATCACCAGGTCGCCATCTCTGAACTGCCTCGGCTTTACCTTGGAGTTGTATTTACGCTCGACCCTTCTCTTTACTGCTTCGGCCTTCACCCGCGCTTCCTCCCTGACCTCGTCCAGCAAATCCAAGTTCATCCTCCTTTCTTCGTTCGAATCTTCCGACACGAAGTTCAGGAATCTCGGCGAGCTTTCCTGGATTTCAATTGGAATCATCGCATCGCATCCATACACTAAGCTAAACGGGGTTTCGTGGGTTCCCGATTGCTCAGTAGTATGATATGCCCACACTATGCGGGGAACCTCCTCAACCCAAGACCCCTTGGCCTTTTCCAACCTCCTCTTCAATCCTCTCAGCAGAACCCGATTAGCGGATTCAACTTACCCATTCGTTTGCGGGTGTTCCACGGAAGCAAACACCTGTTGTGTCCCGATGTCCTCGCACAGCTTCTTCAACAGGCGGCTTGCGAATTGGGTCCCATTGTCTGATACTAGACGCTTGGGCACGCCAAAACGACACACAATATTCTTCCATACGAAACTTTGGATTTTGTGCACGGTGATTTGGGCTACTGGTTCTACTTCAATCCATTTCGTGAAGTATTCGATCGCCACAACCAAATACTTCATTTGTCTGATTGCCAACGGGAAGGGTCCCAGGATGTCGATTCCCCACGTGTGAAACGGCCAAGGGCTGTAGATTGACTTTAACTCTTCTGGGGGCGCCTTGTGCCAGTCGGCGTGCTGCTGGCATTGCTTGCAACACTGGGCATATCTCTTGCAATCTTCCCTCATTGTGGGCCAGTAGTAGCCTGCACGGATAGCCCTTGTTGCCAGAGATCGACCTCCAATGTGGCTCCCGCAAATCCCCTCATGGAGCTCAGCCATAATCCTCGTGCACTTCTCTCCATGTACGCATACAAGAAGAGGGTGTGTAAATCCGAACCTGTACAGCTCGCCGTCAATAAGGGTAAACTTGCTGGAGCTCTTCTTTATCTTTTTGGCCTCTGTTGAGTCCACTGGGAGCACGCCATCCGCTAAATAGCGTTGGTATGGCGTTATCCACGTGTCTGGTTCGTGGATAGCGCAAACTTGCATCGTTCTCACCTCTTCCGCTGGGCGCGCTCTGACCCTCGGCGTCCTCAAAGTTTCATGCGTTAGGGATCTATGGCTTCTCGTCGTTCTTTCCGTCGATCTGCAAACATGAAGAACCTGGTGGTCTGCCACGAATGCTCGAGGCGCTTTCAAGGTTTCTTGAATGACAGTCCTCTGTCTGCCCCCCTTGCCCGAACTGGCGAGCTTGGCTAGCAAGTCAGCTCGGGCATTCTGCTCTCCTGGCACGTGCACCACTTCAAATAAAGCGAAAGATCTCCTTAGCTCTTGCACGTACTCCAGGTAGGCTCCCATCTGCGGGTCCTTGGCTTGGAACTCGCCAGTTACCTGTCCAATGACCAGCAGTGAGTCGCTTTTGGCCATTAGCACCTTCGCTCCCATCTCCTTTGCCAACAGGATACCGGCGATCAAGGCCTCATATTCTGCTTGATTGTTGCTTGCTTTGAAAGCAAACCTCAGTGATTGCTCTATCAACACACCGTTGGGTCCCTCCAAAATGACCCCAGCCCCGCTGCCCAGCTGGTTGGACGACCCATCCACCAAGAGTACCCAACGAAAGTCATCCTTAGCGTTTTGCGCCGTTTCAGAAGACATCTCGACCACGAAATCAGTGAAAATTTGCCCCTTGATCGATCCCCGGGGCTCATATTTGATGTCGAATTCCGACAGCTCAACCGCCCACTTCACCATCCTTCCAGCTACATCTGGTTTCTTCAAAACCTTCTGGATTGGCAAGTCAGTCATTACCAACACCGTAAAGCTCTGGAAGTAATGGCGCAGCCTTCTCGCCGAAAATACAACCGCTAACGCTGCCTTTTCTAAGGCCTGGTACCTCACTTCTGGGCCTTGCAACACCTTGTTAACAAAATATATGGGTTTTTGGACCTGATCTTGATCCTGGACGAGCACTGCGCTTATTGCCCTCTCAGTTATGGCGAAATACAGCCTGAGTGGCATTGTGGCTTGGGGTTTGCATAGAACTGGTGGGCTTGCCAAATATTCTTTGAGCTTTATGAAGGCCTTCTCACACTCCTTCGTCCAGACAAACCTGTTGTTCCTCTTCAAACACTGGAAGTATGGGTGGCTCTTCTCTCCACTTGCCGATACGAATCGGGACAGAGCGGTCATCCGCCCCGTGAGCTGCTGCACCTCCTTCACAGTGGCAGGGCTTCTCATCACCAAAATGGCGGCACACTTCTCGGGGTTAGCCTCGATTCCCCTCTTCGACAGGAGAAATCCCAGAAATTTCCCTGCCTCTACACCAAAAACACACTTCTCAGGATTCAGTTTCACCTTGTACCTGGCTATTGTGATGAACAACTCTTCCAAATCGGCGACGTGCTTGTTTTTCTCCAGGGACGTCACGACCATGTCGTCAACGTATGCCTGCACATTCCTTCTGAGCATAGGTGCGAGCACCTTATCCATCAGCCTTTGGTACGTGGCCCCCACATTCTTCAACCCGAAGGGCATCACCTTGTAGCAGTAGCATGACCTTTCCGTCATGAAGGCAGTTTTCTCTTCGTCCATGGGGTGCATTTTGATTTGGTTGTACCCTGAGAAGGCATCCAGAAAACTGAGCAGCTTGCACCCTGATGCACTGTCTACCAGGACGTCTATGCTCCGCAAAGGATAAGAATCCTTAGGACAGGCCTTGTTCAGGTCTGTGAAGTCGACACACATCCGCCATTTTCCGCTACTCTTCTTGACCAGAACGACATTGGTGAGCCATTCTGGATATTGGATCTCCCTGATGTGGGCTGCTGCAAGGAGTTTTTGTGTTTCGTCTTTGATCGCCTGTCTTTTCTCCTCGTTGAACTTTCTCCTTCTTTGGCGGATGGGCCTGACTTGGGGGTCCATTGCTAAGCGATGGCACAAGAAATCGGGGTCGATCCCCAGCATATCTGAAGCAACCCATGCAAATGCATCCAGGTGTCTACTTATCACCTTGGCGATTTGGTCTTGCGTCTCGCTGTCCAAGGTTCTCCCCAGCTTAAACATTTTGTCGTTGATCTCCTTCTCGAGCCATTCCTCCACTGGCTGAGGCTTCTTTTCATTGGCGATCAGCGCCCTCGCGATACCTGTTTCCCTGGCGGTCTCTGAGCAGTTTCTTTCTCCCTCCAACCGAGCGGCGCTCTCGGTCCTCGCCTCCATATCTTCCATAGGCACATCGCCCTCGGCGGCCACCTCCAACGTCGTATCCGAAACTCGCCGGGTTTCCTGCGCAGATCCCACACCAGGGGGAGGCGTTGTGGTTACGTGGCACACATACCTCTTGTTCTTGAGGTTGTTCTCGTAACACTTCTTCGCCTCCTTTTGGTCAGAGCAAATGGTGAAGATCAAACCTTCCATAGACGGTAGTTTGACCTTCATGTGCCTTGTCGAAGGCACAACTCCCGTTCTGTTGAGCGTTGGCCTTCCCAACAGTATGTTGTATGCCGACGGGGCGTTTACGACAAGATACCTGATCTTCTTTGTTCGTGAGGCCAAACCATTTGTGAAGGTTGTCCTCAACTCGATATACCCCCTTACCTCCACTTGATCGCCGACGAAACCGTACAAGCAGTCCCCATATGGCCTCAGTTGATCGGGGGACAGTTGTAGCTTTTCAAAAGTCGGCCAAAACATTACATCTGCCGAACTTCCCTGGTCGACCAGCACCCGGTGGACGGTCCTTCCCGCCGTGACTAGAGAGATCACAATAGGGTCGTTGTCGTGAGGTACAACGTCCCTAAGGTCCCCTTTGGTGAACATGATGTCCACGTCAGGTGAGTGATCCTCAAAAACTTCCACTGACATCATTGACCTCGCGTACTTCTTGCGTTGCGACGAGCCGGAGAATCCACCAGCTATGGTGTGGATCTCACCGTGAATGGGCACCTCGTGCTGCTGTCCTTCGCTGCTCGCCGGTGTGGACCCTGACGCTTGGCCCGCTTGCTTCTCCAACAAGTAATCTTTCAAAAAACCACATTTGACCAACTCGGCGAGTTGGTGTCTCAAAGCCAAACACGAGTTGATAGAGTGGCCAAAGCTCTTGTGGAACTCGCACCACGCGTTTGGTTTTGGTCCCAAGACCTTTTCCGTCGTCTTCTCAGGCACCTTGAGCCTGGCAGCAATGTTTGGGATGGCAATCAGATCGGCCAACCCCATCACAAACTCGTACCTTAGAGGGCGATTAGCCTCCCTGGGCCGCCCTGGCCCCTTGTTCTTATTCTTCTTAGGGTCATAAGGATGGCGCATCCTTTGGTTCCTCTTCCCCGCTGCCGCCTCCATTACCCTCTGCAGCTGGACCCTTGCTTGGGCGCGCGATTTAGCTGGGGCCACGTTTCCCCTCTTCTCGGAGACTTCGCTCTCGGCGACGATGTGAGCCACAGCACGTCGGCGAATTTCAGCAAACGTGGCGGGGTGACTCCTGATAAGCGACTCACTAAAGGGCCCAGGTAACACACCCTTTTTGAAAGCGTGTACAAACATCTCTTCGTCTTTCCCTGGCAAACGGACTATCTGAGCTCCGAATCTGTTCAGGAAATCCTTCAAGGACTCCCCTTGGTACTGCCTCACGTCAAACAGGTCGTAAGACACCAATGGTGGTGCTTTGTTCACTATATACTGCTCGACAAACATCTTGGAAAACTGTTGAAACGTGGTAATGTGGCCAGTAGGTATACTGACGAACCAATCCAACGCTGTTCCACTAAGGGTGCTCATGAACACTGATGGAGATCAAGCTCAAGTGGACATGGAGGCCAATCAACAAGATCAAGAAGAGGTAGAGGCGCAAATAGAGGACGCCCATGGAGGTCAAAGCCCACCTCAAAGGCTTACAAGAAGCATGTTCAAAGCTTTAGGAGCTAGGGGACAATTATTTTCTCTTTTTGTAATTTCTTTGGTTGAAGGTGCTTAGAGGGAAACATTAGAAACCTCTATTGTTATAGCATCTTTTAGTCTTTAGTTAGGAACTTTAGGAGGGGTGTGTGTTAGTAGATAGGTGTAGAAGTAAATAAGGAGGTGCCAAAGTGAGAGAAGGGATCACACCTTCCTCATGTTTTGTTTAGGCGCCGGTTGTAGCTTCTTTTAGGAGGGAATTTTGAATTCTCTTAGTTTGATTTTTCAGCACCTTAGGCTATAAATATAGGTGCTGCCCTTGTACATTTCAGATTTGAATTTTAATTAGAGAAACTATACTCAAATTTTGAGAGAGCATTGGAGAGCTTTGTGCCTTCTTCTCTAGTCTTATCTTGATGGTTCCATGGTTACCTCAAGTGGCGGCTTGCACACTCATTTAGGAGTCTCCATCCTTCTAGTGGCGTGATCATCCAACCATACATCCATCTTCATGAGCTTTCTCCTCTCCTTCCTTCCTTCTCTTTTGATATTCATGTTTTGAGCTTTTGTTCTTGTTTTGGTTCGGCTATTTCTGTTTCCAGCAGCTGTTCTTCTTCTTTTCCATGTTTTGGTTCGGTGCTTTTATAATTCCAGCACTCCTTTTCAGTTTTCTTGCCTTTTAATTCATTTTAATCGGTTCAATTCTGTTCTTATTCATTTCTATTCGGTGCATTTGCTTTTTCCTCTCTTTTTGTTAGTTCAATTTGACAATATGTGGAACTTCCATATGAGTTTGGATTTGGTGCTAGTTTTGGTGAGTTCTTGACTTAGAACATTGATCCAATTCTAAGAAAAAGTGTCTAACTATTGTCCAACTCAAGTTGATTCCTAAGAATGTCAAGAATCATTCTCTTCTTTGCTATTGGAATCACATCAAACACCTTACAGTAAACCGTGTCAGACCCTCCCGAGAGCATCATCTGAGTATGAAACGCCGTGAGATGGGCCTCAGGGTCCTCCACCCCAGTGAAAGACGCTTTCACCGCCACAGTGTTAGCCGGGACCACCGAGTCCATGATCTCTTGGGAGAATGGCATGGGGAAGCTGTGCGGTGGGGATGGGGGTGCAGATCTGTCCCCGACCGCACGCTCCTGAAGGGCTTTGCGCAGCTCCTCGTTAATCCTGTTGAGCTCTTCATTCCTAGCTTGCGAGGCCACCAATGCCTCGTGCATCCTTTCCTGTTCAGAACGTGACGCGGCCACGTTCTCCTGCAGCGTCCTCATCATGTCCATCACTTGTGTCATGGACACATCATCTTCATCTGTCGACGACGCGACTGAACTAGACTGCGTTGTCCTCATCTTTTCTCAGCAAACTTAGCAACTCAAAGAAACTCCAAACTAGACATTTACAAAATATAATGTATTGGTGTATGAAAACCACTAAAAGTAGTTATGGAAGTTCACCTTATAGTTCTGTAGTAACTATCCATGTTACTCAATGCTCGGCCTTAACTATGAGGTAACTGCCTAGTCAACTAAATAATAGGGTACACGTAAGGAAGAACGTGGCCTAAACGGTTACTACAAAGTAGCCACTTTATTTTGGTCCCTACTTAAGTCCATGAGCCTATAAATACTTCAATTCTCTCACAAAGTAGATCTATCTTATTATTCGTTGACTTATACACAAAATCATACATTCTTACTAACTTGAGTATTAGAGATTCTTCCATAGGTACACCACCACTCATTGGAACAACTAGAAAATTCTTGTCATACTCATATACTATACACCTTGAAATAAGGATAACTCATCATACAAGAACAATTTCCATTTGGGATATGGAGGAATGTGCATGATGCAAAAAGGGTATTCTAGATATGCATGCACTTGGGAGTTCAATATTGATGCAAAGACTATGAAGCTATGTGGAGGCACCGCTTCCACACTTCACATTCAGCTTTTTTTCCAAAATTGAAAATGTTGGTTGCACATGTCCCACGGTGCCAGCCTTTTTGTTTTTAAGTTTTTCAATCTAAATTTAAATATGATTTATTATAATTATATAATATTATGTATTTTTATAATTTAAATATTATATTTTTATTTTATTTTTCAATTGAAAACTTAAAATTATATTTTTATAATTTAAATCTATTTTAAAATAGTAAATTAAAGTTTTATTAAAGATTAATATTTTAAAAAGATAAACTAAACTTTTACTTAAGAAATAATCATAGGAACACCATTTGCTTTGTTTTTTTACGCTTTTAGTTTATTCCAATTGGCCAATTTTGTTGGGCTCTACGTGCCAATTTTGCTGTAAGTTGCAATCTTTCTTTGCCAAATTACCTCATAAATCCAGCAACTTCTTCCTGCATCACATCAATTTAAACTTGCACCCTATTGTTTTTCAAATTTTCTAAAATTACTCTTTTTTTCGAATTTGAAAATCCAAAAATCAAAATCTCACTCTAAAATAAATCAAAAATGTAAAAAATACATTATGAAAAAAAATTAAAATTTAGAAATATGTTCCAAAAATCCAAATAAAAAAGTATTCTAAAAAAGGATTCTGACCACCAAAACTTTGCCCATAAATCCATGTGCAAGCTAGTACTGGTCGGGTCCTATTGTATGCCAACCTTATTTATGTGGGGGCCACTCATTTTTTTTTCATATTGGTTTAATTTTTACACCTCGGATGTGTTCCAAAATTATGGGCCTTTGTTTCTAGCCCCTCTTTTTGTTATTGGTAAGTTCTTTCTACACCCAATCATTTTTAACCTCCACCCAACATAATTTTTTTGTTTCCAAAAATGCCCTTCACAACGGAAATGAAAATCCAAAACTGAAAATAATACATTCTGGAAAAATATATCTAGAATTCAAAATTCAAAATCTCATTCCAGATAAAAAAAATTCATAATACATAAAATTCATTCTGAAAAAGAATATTCGGAATGTATAACCCTATTTATTTAAGGGTATTTTTGTCTTTTAATTTAAAATTGGGTGCAGTGATATGGTGCAGGAAGTAATTGCCTTTGTTATTTTGACCACCAGCTATGCTTGTTTTTTTACAAAAATCTGGGTCTATTCACTTAGTCCAGCAATTTTGCTAGCCACCACTAGTTGTTTATAGTCTCACCCCCCCAGTCTCTTAAAAGATCTGGGTCCATTCGGCTAGCGCTCCTTTTCAAAAGACTGGGCACATTCCACTGGGCTTGCAGCATTGCTATTTGCAGCCCATGTTTCAATATCTGCACCGTGCTTTTCAGAACTGTGCCATTCCACTGGCCCAGAAGCATTTATATTTGCATTCCATGTTTGGCAGTTTCTTCTTGCACCCCCACAATGTTTTGCAAAGATCAAATTGTCCCTATTAATCCTAAAATGCACTTGAACTGTATTTATTTTTTGCATTATGGATTATGGAATCCAGAAAAATTTCGGATTGACACTTCCGATAAAATTTCGAATCCACCAATTCGTAATTCAAAATATTCATTTCACATTCAAAAATCCAACATTCAAAAAACGTATTCCGGATCCACCAATCCATAATAGAAGTATGCATCTGGATTCAGAAATCTGTAATTAAAAAAAAAAAACATTCTGGATCCACGAATCCATAACAGAATTAGACTTCTGGGTTCAGCAATCCGAGAATCAATAATTTATGCAAAAATTGCTTCCGGAATATCCCCTCATCCGGAAAAAAAAATATTCAGTTCTGGATTGATGAATATGTAGCACACTTCCAGATCTCTATTTCCGGTAACCACAGTGTCCTTTTTCAAATAAAAGATTAAGATCAGTTTCTGGATTTAGAAAATTTTGGGGGAACAGGAAGAAAAATGTAGGAGTGCAGGAAGAAGAAGCTTCCATGTTTTTATATTCGTACCACCTTCCCTTAAGATTCGGCTGGCCCAGAAGTTTTGCTATTGCTACTCGTGTTTTTTATATTAGGATGTTTCTTTGCACCCATCAAATAGGTAAAATGACCAAATGCACCATCTAATGCGTCTTTATTCTGGAAAACACACTCCAAAAAAATTATTCCAATAAATATATTATGGAACATATTATATACATTCTGGAAAGTTTATTTCAGAAATTTTGTACCGAAAAACATTTTCCAAAATTTAATGAATTCTGGAAAGTATCTTCTGAAAAAAATCTTCCAAAAAAGTCATTTAAATTTGGGTAAAATACTAAAACTGTTTTTTTAAAAATTGATTTGGTGCAGGAAGAATTTTGACAGGTACAGGAATACCGTTGTGTTTTTAATATCCGCACCACTTTTTTTGAAAAGCTTCCGTTCACTCGGTTGGCTGCCACTATTTTTTATTGATATACCTATAAGGTTTGGTAGATTCTCCTTACACCATATTAGTTTTGATTGACACCCAACATGTTCGTGTGAAATGATCATAAAATCCTCAATAAAGTGAAAATTAGCTTACACTTAAAGTGCACCCAGCAATCAACACAGTGTCGTTCATTTTTTTTTTTTGGACATTCTCTTTCGGAAATCTTACACACATGCAGGCACGTTTAAGCGTCATTTAGGCAACATTTTTGAGCCACTACGGCAACGACAGAGAGCAAAGGCACCAGAGAAGGAGAAGCATCGCAAAACGGTGAGTTTTCACATTCCTTGTGGGTTCTGGATATTTTTGTTCGTAACTGTGTTATGAGTTCCAGATGTGTATATCCGGTTGAGCTCTGGATATTAATATCCGTATGCACCGCGAATGAGCAGATCCAAAAGTATTTTTTGTTAGGTCGGAATTTTGAAATCCAGAATGTGTTTATTAGATGCGTTTTTTTTCTGCCCTCAATGATGTTCCTGCTATCTCTATCCTCAATGAAGTCTCTTTCTAGTATGTTGTTGAAGTGGACATGACATCTTGGTGGTTAAACTATATAGTACTGTATGACTAATAACTGAATCACGTGATTATATTTTCTTTCATAATTAATGCATTTTGAAGTATATAAATGATAATATAAATATTTTAGAATAAAAAGCAAGTGTTCTAGTTTTATGGAAAAGATCGTAATTTTTGTTTCTATCAACTTGTTTCATTAACGTTTTAGTATTTTATTTTGTATTTAGTATATGACTAAGTTGAAAGTAAGTGAAGTTTAATGAAAGGTTGTTTTAGCCAAAAAAAAAAAAAAAAAAAAAACTTTGAACTTGGATTCTTAAATTGTAATAACTTGATTTGGTTTAGAAGAATTTTGGTTTGACACATAGAAGGTTGATTAAGAACATTGGTTTACATTATTTCCTCATGGAATGGTTGTGGAATATTCCAATACATTTCAATTTTTTTTTACAAAATTTAGAAATTTCTTTTACCTTTGTGACTCAGATGTATGCATGCACTTACATCTTTATGACTGAACAAGTGTTTTATTTGGTCTTTAGTTTTGGAGGACCAATTTATTTTTTATTTGATGGTATTTTATGAATAGTAAGATGGTGAGGACTAGAGGAAGAGGATCTTCTAATTCGAACCGTGTGCGACCAACTGCATCTGTGAGAAGAAGGCATGGTGGTCCTAATACTTCAATTCCAAATGAGGACTTTGAAGATTATATTGAACAAGAGGAAGTTGAAATTGATGACGAAGGTTATCCATGAGGGCCAGTGCATAAGTCATTACTGATTAATTATGAAGATCATGTGGCCAGACATTTATGGGATGGTTTGGTAAGTAATGAACATTAATCGAGTGTCTTATAATTGAGTGTCTTATGTATGTATTTATTGATGTTATATGTTGATTATTGTAGGATCGTGGTGAGTTGAAGGTCGTTTCTCATGGGAAAAAAATAAATAAGTTAGGAGCACCTCATGAGCACATAGAGGTTGCAATAGACATGTGTGGCTTAGGTGGTCTGGTTCATGCAAGTTACGAGAGTTTAGACCGAGGATTGCTTTGTGCATTTGTAGAGAGGTGGCATCCAGAGACAAACACATTTCATTTGCCTATTGGGGAGATGACCATCACTCTAGATGATGTGTCAAATTTGTTGTATATGCCCATTGTCGCCCAATTTTACCTGCACCAGGCGTTAGATGCAGATGCAATGAATGATTTGTTGGTAGAATCCCTACGTGTTGACCGTGGAGTTGCATCTGAAGAGACACGACGTTGTCGGGGAGCTCATGTGCGCCTTAATTGGTTGAGAGATGTGTACAAGGACGCATGCTCAAGGAGGTAGTGGATTGTAGCTACTAAAGCTTAATTACTTCACCTTGTTGGTTGCACTAAGTTTGCCGACAAGAGTGCTCGTTAGTGAGTGTGATATATCTTGGATTTTTTGTCGATCTGAAGCTGATTGGGGGATATGCTTGGGCGGCAGCTGCGCTAGCCCACATGTATGAGCAATTAGGAGATTATAGCTACGCAAATATTAGGCAACTAGTTGGTTATGCAACATTATTGCGGGGTTGGATTTATGAGCATTTCCCTTTTATAGGTATTAGACGTGTGCAATCCCAATATTCTGAAGAGGAACCCCGGTGTAGGAAGTATGAACCAGGGAAAGTTACTTCAATTGTTGTTGTACGATTGCAGCTAGATACATTGCCACCAACTTCCATTCATTTTTCCCCATACGACGGGAACAGGGAAGAACGTCCATTTGAGCAAATATCGTTATGTTGAACATAGGCTTTGATGTCTCAAAATCCAAGAAGATTGCTTGAAGACTTTGTTGTTGCTTGTGTGTGTGGGTTTTATGTAGTTTGGGTTTGTAAATCCACTCATAGATTTGATCCAAGGTTGCTTGATTCAAGTTCTTTTGAAACAAGATGTTTTCTAAAGAAAGTGGAAAATCAACCTGTTGAATTCTCGTTTCAACTGATTGTATTACTCTTAGTAATTTTGAAAAGAATTTGAAAAAGCTTGAAATTGGTTGACTTTGTTATCAAGCCAATTCAACCGATTATTTCGTGTTTTCAATCGATTGATTTTTGAAAATTCTTAACATAATTCAGTTGGACTAATTTAATCTATTTTGTTTGTTTTAAAACTGATTTGGCTTTTGCATTAAATGCTTTTAACAACTAATTGGAGTATATATAATTTGTTTTACGCTCCTAGTTGTTATTGATTCATGAGAATACATTCAAATAAACTTTTTCCAAGATTGCTTCAAGCTTTGGATTCTTTCTAAGAGTGGAATAGGATTGCTTTGTACTTCTTCTATTCAATTTGTGCTTGTATCAGATGTTATCATTCAGTTTCTCTCTTGACTATTGTATTTCTATAAGAACTATTGGTGTGCAGATTCAAAGGGTGTTCTAAATTTTGTGGTGTGATTGCCAAAGGTGGTGTGTGTTCTTGAAGGGTTCAAGATCACCACTTTGGTGTTTGTGTTGTAATCAAGGTGTTTTATTACTTAGTGGAATACTCAGAGGTTTTTTGGGGACTGGATGTAGCTCTTGGCTAAGAATGAACTAGTATAAATTTCCTATGTGGATCTTTTTATCCTTTATCTCTTTAAATCTGTTTTAGCTTGAAGTTTATAATTACTGTTATAAACAACTGATTGTTTCGCAAAAACAACCGATTGATTTTTTGTTGTTAAGTGAAAATTATTTTTAAATCAGCTGAACAGATTTCTAATTAATTGATTCTCATTGGCCTACACTATACCTTCAATATTTGCGAAAATCTTTGATAAACAATTCACTTCCCCTCTTGTTTAAGGCCTCCATTTCTAACAATTGGTATTAGAGCTAGGTTCTTGAAAGTCGTTCAAGTTTTTTATCCTAAAATATTTTTTCATTGTTGAAAAACTACCCTTTGGAGATGGTGCATCTATTAACAAACCACCTCTGTTTTGTGGTTTAAATTACCAGTTTTGGAAGGTAAGGATGAAAATCATTGTAGAATCAATTGATAAAGGAATTTGGGATGCAATTGAAAATTTTCATTTTGTTCCTATGCTTAGAAAATGATAAAGTAATTTCTGAAAAGCCTTGGTCACAATGGACTGCGCATGAAAGCAAACATGCTCAATATGATTGTATTGCAAATAATATCATTACATCTACCTTAAATTCTGATGAGTTTTTCAGGGTATCACAATGTGCCTCCGCAAAGGAAGTGTGGGATACTCTTGAAGTCACTCATGAAGGAACAAATGACGTGACAAGAGCAAGGGAGCATGCTCTTATCCAAAAATATGAGATGTTTAGAATGCAAAAAGGGGAGACAATTGCAGAAGTACAAAAGAGGTTTGCTCATATTGTCAACCACCTCATGAGTCTTGGAAAAATGTTTGAAAAATAGGAACTCAACATCAAGATACTCAAGTGCCTAGACAGATCTTGGCAGCCCAAGGTCACAACCATCTTTGAATCTAAAGGTTTAACATCCTTGACAATAACTTCACTGTTTGGGAATCTTAGAGAACGTGAATTGGAGATGAATAGGCTGAATGTTAAAGAAAATGAAGATAAGCATGTGAGAAACATTGCCATGAAGGTTGTTGGTCATAAAAACTGTCAAGTCTCAAGTGATGATAGTGATGGAGATCAAGATCAAGAAGAAATAGAGGTCGAAGATTAAGGACAAAAGGAGGTAGAATCCGAAGTTGAAGAAGCTCAAGAAGTCATTAGCTTACCTCGTAGGCTTACAAGGAGCAAGTTTAAGGAATTAGGAAGTAGTGGTAGATTGTTTTCTCTTTTTATAATGTCTTTTGTATAAAAAGTATAATGTTTAAATACTTAGTCTTTAGAAAGGTGCTTAGAGGGAAACATTAGATACCTCTTTTGTAAAGCATCTTTAGGCTTTAGTTTAGAATTTTCTAGAAGGTGACTCTTCATAAGTCACTAGAGGCGTTAGCTTAGGAGACTCTTGGGTAGCTTATGGTACAAGCTTTGTAAAGCTCATGACCGGCCCTTGCTCCTATAAAAGGAGGGCTTGGGTCCTTCTAAATTCAGATTGGAAATTTGTAGTAACAAAACTCTCCCAAATTGGTGATTGAGTGTAGTGAGAACTTGTCTTCTCCTCTTCCTAGTCTCATCTTGAGTACCTTGGTTCCCTCAAGTGGCAGCAATTCACACTTATCTTGGAGCATTCACATTTCAAGTGGCGTGTTCATCAACCAAGAACTACAACCACATAAGTCTTCTTTCTTCTCCATCTATTTCTTCCATTTCCATGCTCATATGAACTCCTAAACATGTCTTAGGTTCCTTTCTTGCAATTCTATTCGATGCTTTTGTTTTAAATCATATTTTGTTCGGTTCATCTTCTCCCTTGTTGGAAATAATCGGTTCTTCTTCATTTTTTGTTGATTTGTTCGGTGCAATTCACTTGTTATGCAATTTAATTGGTTCATTTGCATTCTTACATCTTTTAATCGGTTCAATTGACAAGAAATGGGTCTTCCATGTGAGCTTTGGTGTTTGGCGCAAGTTTTGGCGAGTTCTTGAAACATAGAACATTGATCCATTTCTATAAAAGTGCCTATTCAATCTCCAACTCAAGTTGATTCCATAAAATGTTAAATAATCTTCTATATCTTGCTATTGGAATCATATCAGATAGTGGTGGAGAAACCCTTAGCTTGCTGACCAGGAAATTCATCAAATTCTTGAAGAAAAACAACAACAAGAATCAACCATCTTATAGGTATAACAACAAGATTTCTTGCCCTCATTGTGACTTGGATTCTAACTCCAAGGGGGAGTAATCATTCAGTGCTTACTGAGGAAGATCTGGTGTATATCTTCTGCATCATGAAGAAGATCAAAATCAATTGGATCCACATCATCAAAGAGCACATGCAAAAGGCTATGAGGTTAAGTGACTATCACTATCCGTATGTTGTTTTGGTATCTAATTTTCTACTCTATTTTGAAGTGAACCTTGAAGATGAAACATATGAGTTGGTCAAGTCAACTCAAGAGTTGAACAATGGATCACTCAGCAAAATGGGTTTTACCAAAGTAGGTGGCAAATGGATTAGCAAAGATGGTGATCTTGGTGCCTCATCTAGTGCTGCTGCTGATCTTGAACAAGATGAACCTGTTGATATAGATGTTCAACATGAAGATCCTCCTGAAGATTATCAAGATGTTGGACCTAGTGCTGGGGCTGGAAATCAAGAAGAAAGGATGCAAACCATGTCTCCTTTTGAGAGACTCATGGTAAATAGGCTTGATAGCTTTGCGGAGAATCAAAGAAATCTCCATGATCTCTGTGTCAGTAATTTCCAGAGGTTTGACAACAGGTTTGACAACATGGATGCACACTTCATGACTCTAGATGAACAGATTGAAGCTGTCCAGAATCAAATCTATGATCTTCAATATGGTGATGATGATGAATGAAGAAAAACAACCGGTTGATGTATCGAAACAACCGATTGTTTTTTGTGGTTATATCTGGTTTTCAAATTTTCTTTCTTTCTGATGTTGCTGCTTTAATTCTGATGTAATCAAAACAATTATCTTGTTTTATCTCTTCTTTTTTTCTATTTGTGAAGACAAATAGGGGGAGATTTATGCTGTTTGTGTTTGATTTCGGTTTTTATGTTTTCCTGCAAAACAGTTTGCTGTTTTTTTTAATGTTGTTTACTCTGATATTATGCTCTGATTTTCTGTATTTGTTTCTGTGCTAACCAAATATCATAAGTTCTATGTTTTGCTTAAAATTGTATCTTGCAGGAACTGCTTCAGATTCAATCAAGTACAACACAAGCATCAGGGATTTGTCTTCATCAAATAGGGGGAGATTGTTGAACCAAGTGGTGTTCAAGCTTTGAAGAATCCAAACCCTTTGAAGGATGTTGAAGCCTTGGCTGAGCTTGTTGTTGCTGTGCTGTTTTAGTTAGGATCTGGGGTAGTTTGAGTATTGTAATCCACCCTTTGATTGGATCCAAAGCATAGGCATTCTCAATCTTTTTGAAAGAAAAATATTTTTCAAACTAAGTTAAAAAAAACCAATTGTTTTGTCGAAACAACCGATTGTTTTGTTGAAACAAACGATTGTTTATACTTAGATGTTTTTAGAAAAGATTGAAAACTGTTTTTCAAATGGTTGAACTGTTAGAACCAAAACAACCGATTGATTCGAGGAAACAACCAATTGTTTGTTTTGGTACCATAACAGAAAAAGTATTTTATCTTTGGCTGAGTTTTAAATGATTTAACTGCTTACGCTCCAGTCTTTAAATGCTTTGACCAATCATTAAATGCAATTAAATAGTTTGTTAAGATTTGATAACAAACAACATCTTTGAATAAATTCAGAAAAACATATTTGAGTAACAAGTTTTTGAATAAAGTTTTAGAGTTTTTCAAAGAGCTGAGATTGCTTAGAGGTGTGATTGATCAAAGTTTGTGGAATAGGATTCTGCTTGTATTGATTTCAGATTATCTTCTGTAACAAGTGTAATCCTTGTACTCTGCTAAACAAGTTTCATTTCTGTGTTTGCTGAGATTGGCTGTGTGTTCTTGAGGGGATCAAGATCAACAATCTTAGTGTTGGTGTGTTGGCCAAGAAGAGTGTGTGTCTTGTGGTGATCAAGGTCACTTTCTTGGTTGTGGTGTAAGTGATCAAGGTGTGATTGCTTAATGGATTTCCTCAGAGGTTTTCTGAGAAGACTGGATGTAGCTCTGGGTTTAGAGTGAACCAGTATAAACATCTGTGTGCAATCTCTCTATCCTTAATCTCTTTAAATTCAGTTTTGTTTGTTGTTTGCTGGTATAAACAACTGATTGTTTCTGTGAAACAACCGATTGTTTTTTCTGGTATTGCAGTTTTTGCTTGCTGTTTTGGCAAACTGAATTCTTTATCAATTGTTTCTTGAGAGAATTTCATTCTTGACTTAAAAGTTTGCGAAAACCCTCTTTAAACAATTCACCCCCCCTCTAGTTTAAAGCCATCCATTTTAACACAAAGTCCCTCATTGATCTGAGCAATGGCTAGAACTCCTTCATCGGCAAAAAGAATGAAAACCAGGGTTGTTAGAAGTTGTGGAAAGATTGAAGAGTGGTTCTCAGGAGAATCAGAACAAATCAACAAATTTCTACTTGAAACAAGTAGGAAAACTATCAACAAACCCAAGCTTGTATCCTTCATATGGATGAAGCCACAAAATTTGTCCACTGTGCAAAGTCTCCTCAAGGAGCAAAGATTGAAGAGATTCCTTGAGCTTACTGGAAACATATATCCAGATTTGGTGAAGGTATTTTGCACTAATCTTCAATTTGGTGGTGACTCACTTGTGTCTCATGTGAAGGGTGTAAACATGGTCATTACAAATGATGTATGGACTGCTGTGGCTGGATTAAAGTTCTCTGAAATCAGAATCAACAGAGGAAACCTTTGAGTAGGGGAAGATTTCAACAAAATCCACTTTTACAAAAGTTGTCTCAAGGATCCCTATTCCAAAGTGAGGAATTTTTCAGTTGGTGGGCTAAAGCTTGATGAAAGGCTCATAGCTTTCATTGTGTCTTGGATCATCACACCAAGGGGGAGCAATCACTCCACTCTTTCATAAGAGGATTTTTTTTTATCTATTGCATCATGAATAAAGTGAAGATCAATTGGATCCATACCATCAAAGAACATATGCAAAAAGCCACAAGGTTAAGTGACTTTCACTACCCTTATGGAATTTTGATATCTAAACTACTGCACTATTTTGAGGTAGATATTGAAGGAGAACTAGCTGAAATCATCAAGCCCTCAAGTGAGATCAACAATGGATCCCTAAGCAAAATGGGATTTACCAAAATTGGTGGGAGATGGGTGACCAAGCTGGCCCAAGTGGAATCAATGATGAAGATGAAGCTATTGAACCTGCTGCTACTGATTATTCTGGACCTAACACTGATGTTGGGGGAGAAAGAATCACCTCAATGACATCCTTTGAAAGACTTATGCTCAACCGGATGGATAGCTTTGCAACAACAAAACAATCTCTATGAGATGTGCCAAAACCGATTTCAGCAATTCGATCAGAACTTCCAGGGTCTAGATGCATGTTTGGAAATCTGAATGAACAGATTGAGGTCATACAAAACCAGATTTCAAATCTATAGTTTGGCAGGGACCATAGTCCTTCCTTTTAAGTGTACCAGCTTTCTTTCATGAACGCTTTATCTTGTTTCTTATATGTTGTCATTTAATCCTTTCTTTTGTCTATTTGAAAAGACAAATAAGGGGAGAATTAGTTGGTGCTCTGTGCTGTAATCCAAGAAGATTGCTTGAAGACTTTGCTGATGCTTGTGTGTGTGGGTTTTATGTAGTTTGAATTTGTAAAATCCATTCATAGATTTGATCCAAGGTTGCTTGATTCAAGTTCTTTTGAAAAAAGATGTTTTCGTAAGAAAGTGGAAAATCAACTTGTTGAATTGTCGTTTCAACCGATTGTTTTACACTTAGTGTTTTTGAACAGAATTTGAAAAGGCTTGATATTGGTTGACTTTGTTGTCAAGCCAATTCAATCGATTGTTTCGTGTTTTCAATTTGTTGAGTTTTGAAAATTCTTAACAAAATTCAGTTGGACTGATTAATCTGTTATGTTTGTTTTAAAACTGATTTGGCTTTTGCATTAAATACTTTTAACAACTGATTGGAGTATATATATTTTGTTTTACACTCCTGGTTGTTATTGATTCATGAGAATACTTTCAAATCAACTTTTTCCAAAATTGCTTCAAGCTTTGGATTCTTTCTAATAGTGGAAAAGGATTGCTTTGTACTTCTTCTATTCAATTTGTAATTGTATCAGGTGTTATCATTCCTTTTCTCTCTTGACTATTGTATTTTAGTAAGAACTGTTGGTGTGGAGATTCAAAGGGTGTTCTGAATTTTATGGTGTGATTGCTAAAGGTGGTGTGTGTTCTTGAAGGGTTCAAGATCACCACTTGGGTGTGTGTGTTGTAATCAAGGTGTTTGATTGCTTAGTGGAATACTCAGATATTTTCTGGAAACTAGATGTAGCTCTTGGTTAAGAGTGAACCAGTATAAATTTCATGTGTGGATCTTTCTATCCCTTATCTCTTTAAATCTGTTTTTGCTTGAAGTTTATAATTGTTGCTATAAACAACTGATTGTTTCCAAAAATCACCCGGTTGAATTTTTGTTGTTTAGTGAAAACTGTTTTTAAATCAGCTGAACAGATTTCTAATTGATTTATTCTCATTGGCCTTCACTATACCTTCAATATTTGTGAAAATAATTCATAAACAATTCACCCCCTCTTGTTTAAGGCCTCCATTTCTAACATGTTATTCTCCGGTTATTTGAGGCTTGGAAAGTGGAGACAATTGCTTTTGCCGAAACGTGTTCTTCGTCAGTATGGATATGTGCAGATCATCCCTCGGCACCCATCTGTAGTTAAAGATGGCGATCTGACTACAAATGAAGTGGTCTGGCAATGGTTAAATTTCAATGATTATGTCATACAGGATATGGACGTAGCACCTTATCTTGGCGCTTGCCTTCAACCGTACATGGAGTGGTTTCGAAGTATCACATCCATATTTCATTGACATGGCTGAGGATGATCGTCTTGTAGTCATACCTTCAAAAACACTTGCCCACGGACCAGTGGCAACGCATCCTCAAGAGACACATCCTGAAACATCCTGCTTTGGTATGTATGAACCATTAATAACATTTTCATTCATGTTAATTTTTGTCTAATATTATGACATTCATGGTTGTAGGGTATTTGTCGTAGAATTATAGAGACATTGCAACCATTACTTAATCATGGTGATGTGGTGGAGGGTAACCCTGTGTGGGAAGGAATACAAGTAGCATTGATGTTAGCACGAGAAGCGACCAATGACAGAGTTGTGTGTGTCAGAAGACAATCACGTATGAATGATTGATTATGTATTAGGACTATTATTGTAATATTTTTTATCCATGAACGATGTTGTTGTTTGAACTTGAATTTTAAGTATTTTGACCTTATGAATACCTTTTAGGGTGTGTTTGGATTAGAGGGTGTGGGGGAGTGGAAAGTTGAGGGTGAGTGGGAGTGGAAGTGTGAAGAAAGTGTGAAGAAAGTTGAGGTTGTTTGGATTGGGGTATGTTAGAGTGGATGTGTGAAGAAAGTTTATTGGAAATTGTGAATGGTGTGATAGTTGTGAGAGTATTTTAATATATTTTGAATAGTAAAATTTGTAAGATTACAATTTTACCCTTTATATAAAAAAGAATAAATAATGATTAATCCTATTTCATATTTTAGTTAATTATAATTTAAAATTAAAGTATAATTATATTATTTAACATTTTATTAATTAAGAATTATTTTTTATTTAAGTTAATTTATTTACATAATTTTAATATTATAAATGATTTTATAAATTATGTTATGTTATATACATACAAATATAATTAAAAACAATATGATTATGTAAATAAGTAGCATGAAAAGTAACATAAAACCTTAACAATAACAATGTCAACGTCAAAAATAACAAACACAATTCATCAATGTTCAACCTGAAACTTAGAAATAAAAATAACAATGACAATAACATAATAATAACACACTCAATGGCCTTGATGACGTCCAATGTCAGCCAGAGTAACCTTCATTCTGTCCATTCGGGTATTCATCTTTTCCATGCCGGACAAAATTTGATTTAACAATTCCCTTTGAGTGGGGTTTTCCTCCTCAGGTTGACCACCTTCATCATCTTGTGGTGGCAATTCATCCTCTTCATCATCTTCTTCGTTTGCATGTTGCGGTCTACCAAGTTGCCATATGCCATTGACCTGGAATATATTTAATTTTGTCATACTTTTTTTGCCAAAGTAATGATTCCAGCCTAGCATTGTTGCTTGTTCATTGGACAAGTCAAAGCCATACACCTGCAGATCCTCGTTATCAAATTTGCATATGGGAGAGACATCTTGTTATCCCGGCATTTGATGATCTGTTGCATTATGTAATGAGGCCAATTAATGCGTACGTTATTCTTGATTAACCACATCATGAAAATATCTTCATTCAGCAGTTGTGCATAGTTGCTTCCTGAGGGCACAAGATATGCACCCATGTGTAATGCAACAGTCGGTCATTCATCTTCAGACTACCGACATTTTTCAGATTTTCACCTTGAACATCTTCACGAATCATGGTGGATAGTGCTAGTGCTCAACCAAAATTCACTTCCTCAGGGATCGTCCCGGGGTTAACTTAAGACTGTCATACTGTAGATGAGCAATGGTCATCCAATCCACTTCTTTGATGTGTATCATTTTTCCGCAAATCTCAATGGCAAGGTGACCAGCAGGTGTGAATTTTGCATTTGTATAAAAAACCCTTACCAAATCCTCATAATATGGAAGATTAATTCCGAGGAAAGGTTGTAAACCTTGCCAATTGAGAAGATTTTGGAATTCAAATCCTGGACCAGCAAAAAATGGAGTATTCATCACTTTTGGTGGTAATACTGTTCTTGCGTGAAAATTCTTTTCAAAAACCACCATTTGACGCCTGGTACTGAAGTATCTTGAATAATCAAGAACTTCTGGAATCCTCGTTGGTGGAGGAGGAACGTCAACATCTTCTGCTGGAGATTTACCCTTACGGGTTCTGTTACGTTTGTGGGATGATGATGCCATCTATAATGAAAACCTATCAAAATATTTTTAAAATTTATAATTTCATTCTGTCAAAATATATTTTTTTAAATCTGTTTAATAAACAATTCATTTTGAAATAAATAATTACTTTCTACATTTATAATTAAAATATCAATTATTTGGATTCTGTAAACTTATTTATCTTTGTAATAATTTATTATCAATCCTAAAATAAACTTTTTCAACTTTTTAAATTACTATAACATTTTTTTTTAACATTTAATTCTAACACCAATAATTTATGTAAAATACAAATTAAAAAAAAATAACTCAAAATGATATTTCTACTTTAAACTTTTACTGTTATTTTTAATTAATACAACATTTTTATAATGTTTTTTATTATAACATTACTAAATTATGTTTAATCTACAAAAATAAAAACCCTATCAAAATATTTTTAAAATTTTTAATTCCATTCTGTCAAAATAATTTTTTTTAAATCTGTTTAATAAACAATTCATTTTGAAATAAATAATTACTTTCTACATTTATAATTAAAATATCAATTATTTGGATTCTGTAAACTTATTTATCTTTGTAATAATTTATTATCAATCCTAAAATAAACTTTTTCTGACTTTTTAAATTATTATAACATTTTTTTTAACATTTAATTCTAACACCAATAATTTATGTGAAATACAAATTAAAAAAAAATAACTCAAAATGATATTTCTACTTTAAACTTTTACTGTTATTTTTAATTAATATAACATTTTTATAATGTTTTTTATTATAACATTAATAAATTATGTTTAATCTACAAAAATGAAAACCCTATCAAAATATTTTTAAAATTTTTAATTCCATTCTGTCAAAATAATTTTTTTAAAATCTGTTTAATAAACAATTCATTTTGAAATAAATAATTACTTTCTACATTTATAATTAAAATATCAATTAAAAATAGCACTTATAAAATATCAATTACTTTTTAAAAAACCTACAAATTAAAAATTTCTATTTCCACTTGTAAAAATATTCATTTTAAATACATTTATATTCATAAACAAATTATATTACAAAACCATAATCATCCAATCATAAATATAAAACAGAAATAAAAAAATTAACTTTACATAAAAAAAATTAAAAACCTGAAGATAAGCAACAATAGCAGCACAAGGATAACTTTGGATGAAGAACCGTGCCTGAAAATCACATAAAAAAAAATTAAGAAACATAGAATTCAGAAAAATATAGAACATAATCGATTATGCTCTCAGTTATACAGAAAGGATAATCGATTATCCAGGCATAATCGATTATCTTCGTAGGCAAAAATAAAGCATAATCGATTATGGCACACAATAATCGATTATGGTCATTTTTCAACACTTCACATAATCGATTATGCCTGTAAATTTTTACAGATAATCGATTATGTTATTTGAAAAATCGATTATCTGCCTCATAATCGATTATCTTTCTGGTTCAAATTGAGGCATAATCGATTATGCACCATTGCAGAGAAAAAGCTCTAACCTCAGAACGAACCCAGATGAACCAGATTAATCCAGATGAATCACAACAACAACCCCAGGACGTGAGATGAACAAGGTATCCTAACAGAAACGAAGATGGCTTATAGGAATCTCTCCAACCACACTACAATGCACTCTCTATGGCTCGTATCTTCGGTTTTCTGTGAATGGAGGAAGGAATTCATGCTCTTATATAGCCAGCTTCACGCCCACCTACCTCACCCACTCACCCACTGCATTCACTCTCCTTTCACAGATTCACAGAGAGTCAAACGATTCCTGAGCCAAGTCAGGAATCTCATGGCTTCATGTGGCATGCATGCAGAGGGCGCAGGGGCACTGTTTCTCTTCATTCCAGCAAAAGCAAGGGCAACGTTGTAACTTGCTTGGGATGACTTGACACTCCCACTCTACAGTGCAACTTTCTCTTCATCTTTGCGCAGATCAACATTTCACTCAAATTGGTCTTTCCTTCCACACTCGCCCGCTAGCATGCATGGATCCAAACGGGGTGCTGTTGTGACTTCCGTCGTCGCCAACAATGGCACCCCTGGATCCAAACGAAGCCTTAATGTTGATTTTACTTATATTCTTTAAATTGGTTTGGTTTAGTGGGTTTTAGTCCATTAAAAGTAACAAAATCATCACACTGCCAAAAAAAAAAGGATAATTGGCTTCCATATATATATATATATATATATATATATATGATGGTGCCTTCCGGATAAAGATGTTTGTAATCAAAGAGTGCTAGTTCCAGATGACAATATCCATAGGCAAAACTGACACTTTTGGATGCCAATATCCATAGGCAAAGCTATCACTTCCGGATGTTAGTATCTGTAGGAAAAGTTGACACTTCCGGATGCCAATATCCATAGCCAAATATGTGATTTCTGAATATTGGCATCCGTAAGCAAATATGTGACAAAGACAAAATTGGATTTAAAAAGTTACGTCGAGTGCATATAAAAAATGATATGGTGCAGGGAGAAATTGCCACAAGATTTTATTTGTTTTAAAATAACATTGGGTCATTAAGTTGGCCCAACATTTCTCTTATTTGCCACCTATTTTTCACATATACAATCACCAACATATTTTTGTGTGAAAATGAAAATAAAAATATAATTTTGGTGGTATGTTTAATTAAATTTTAGATATTTGTATGACCATGTGTCATGATATTTAATACAATTATTTGAATATTTATATGATCGTATGCATCTTATACTCTTTCTAAAAAAAGTTAAAATATAATTTTTCTAAATAAAATTCACGCAAACTGTTAAGAACATCAGTGTATAATTTACACTACCTCCACTTACTATTTCATGTCACCTTAAATTAGTGTCAATTTTAATTGATTATTATTGTATAATGGAATGATTCAGTACCAAAGATATTCAAATAACAGAACTGGGATAGAAAAGTCAAATATAATTCAAAAGTGAGATAACTAATTGTCAGCAGTTTAAACAGTCAAGAACAACAAATGACAAGATTTGGCAACTAGTGAGTTTTAAAAAAAAAAAATCAAGAGGTTGATGGATAAATTATGGTTAACTAAATATCACACTATAAATTTTAAGGGATAAAATAGATTAATAAAAATGTAAAATAATATTACATATTCATCCAATCCAATGACAATATTATATGAAACTGAATTTCATTTCATCAAATTAGTTATCTGAAAATAAAAAGTCCTATGCAAAATGTTGTCGGGCATACTTATTGAAACAAAATAGCACATTCTTCCTCAAAACATTATAATTTCGAAACTTTAAGACTTGTGGTTCCAAAAAGAGAATGAAAACACTCTTCTAACTGATACCAAAAGAAAACACAGAAAAGACAAAGCAACATTAGAAATTTCATTCCATGATCCCCAAGTCTTTCCAGAGCAATTTAGCACATTCTTCCTCAAAACAATGCAATTTCGAAACTTAAGACTTGTGGTTCCAAAAAGAGAAGGAAAACAGTCTTCTAACTGATACCAAAAGAAAAGACAGAAAAGACAAAGCAACATTAGAAATTTCATTCCATGATCCCAAGTCTTTCCACTTCATGCTTGATAGATTCTACGGAGGAATTCCCAATAATAGTTCAACATTGTCATTCTGAAAGTAGGGAGAAACCTTTCTAGCATTGTCACTCTCAAATAAAGTTTTCCGACTATTAGATTTTTTCTTCTCGGATTTAATACCAATGGATTTGAATTCATTTCCATTTTCTTTCAGCTGATCCTCAAATAAGTCTCTCGAAGCAGCAGATAAATAAACAGAATCAACATAACCTTCATGTCCCAGCTGATCAATCTGTACAGCACAACCATCTTCCTCCAGTTTATCCCCCAACAACTCTCCAGAGGTAGGTAATGCAATAGGATTAGACTGGCTTTCCTTATCCAATGATTTGGCATTAATCTTCTCTGCACTATCATCATGAAAATATGGTGAAACATATTGAACACCAACTGGAACTGTATGTTTGTGAACTTCAGGTCCCATTTTCTCGGGGTTGAATTTACTGGTTGCAGCGCCATCACTATTCTCCCTCAGCTCCTCCTCAACTGAATTAACCTTTTCATCTACCAGAAAGTTATCTTCAACAAATCCAATGTCACAGCCATAACAGCACAACTCAGGATCAATCTTCTCCCTGATGTCACCCTGACGCTCACGCTTCTTGAGTATGTATTTACTGGTTTCATCATCACCACCTTTCTTCTTCTTCTTCTTCTTTTTCTTGGATTTAATCTTTCCGTCTTTCAGCAGGTTATCTTCAATAAATCCAATGTCACAGCAATAAGACCACGATTCAGAGCCACCTTGAGGCTCACGCTTCACGAGTACAGATTTACTGGTTTCAGCATCATCACCACTCTCCCTCAGCTTATCCTTGACAACTTTTTTCTTCTTATTCTTTTCCTTGGATTTAATCTTTCCATCTACCAGCAAATTATCTTCAACAAATCCAATGTCAAAGCCATAAAAACACGAATCAGGATCAATCTTCTCCCTGTTGTCATACTGAGGCTCACGCTTCTTGAGTATGAATTCACTGGTTTCAGCATCTTCCCCATTCTCCCTCAGCTCCTCCTCGCCTGCTTTATTCTTCTTTACCTTGGAGTTTACCTCTCTGTCTACCAGCAACTTATCTTCAAGAAATCCAATGTCACAGCCATAACAGCACAATTCAGGATCAATCTTCTCCTTATTGACACCTTGAGGCTCACGCTTCTTGAGTATGAATTTACTGGTTTCAGCATCATCACCATTCTCCTTCACCTTATCCTTCACAGCTTTTCTCTTCTTATTCTTTTCCTTGGATTTAATCTTTCCATCTACCAGCAAATTATCTTCAACAAATCCAATGTCAAAGCCATAAAAACAAGAATCAGGATCAATCTTCTTCCTGTTGTCACCTTCAGGCTCGTGCTTTCTAAGTAGGAAGTTACTAGTTTCGGTATTACCACCATTCTTCTGCAGCTTATTGTCAACCAATTTCTTCTTCCTCTTTTCCTTGGATTTAATTTTCCATCTACCAACAACTTATCTTCAACAAATCCAATGGCAAAGTCATCCTCTTGCAGCTTATGGTCAACCACTTTCTTCTTCTTCTTGTCCTTGGATTTAATCTTTCCATCTACCAGCAGTGTATCTTCAACAAATCCAATGTCACGGACAGAACAGAACAATTCTGGATCAATCTTCTCCCTGTTGTCATACTGTGGTTCACGTCTCTTGAGTATGAATTTACTGGTTTCAGTGTCATCACCGTTCTCCCGCTGCTCATCTTCAACTGTTTTCTTCTTCTTTTGCTTGGATTTAATCTTTCCATCTGACAGCAGCTTATCTCCAACAAAACGAATGTCACAACTACAAGAACACAAATCAGGACCAATCTTCTGCTCGTTGTCACCTTGATGAGGCTCACGCTTCTTGGACATTCTCTTCATTTCCGATTCGATCTTTTCAGTTGCAATTTCATGTCCATTCTCTTCACTGCCATAACTACAGGATTCAGCATCAACCTTCCGCTCAGAGGCACCAAGAGGCTCATGGTTCTTTGACCTTCTCTTATGTTTTGATTTGATCCTTCCACTCACAGTTTCGTCACCCTTCCCTTCATTGCCATAACAACAGAATCCAGTATCAACCTTCTTCTGGTCATCTCCTTGAGGCTCGTGCACAAGCTTCTTCAGCCTTTTTATATCCCTTTTGGATGTGATCTTTTCAACTGCAATCTCATCTCCATTCTCTTCCCAATTGACCTGCATAAATTTTTCACGTGCCTTCATAAAAGTAAGGAAAAAGAGGGGGAAAAACACATTTTTTAAGAAGTCTCCCCCATTCCATAGCCGTTTTCAGATAAACAAAAGTTGTTCCTTTTTATTTAGCATTACAAAAGAAGGTATCGTATTAATTAAGGTCACTTACTCCCTTCTTCCCATAGTCGTTCTTATTAAAGTTTGGAACTTTTTGATGCATTTTAGATGTCTTCTTCCTCTCGTTACTGCTTTTGTAACTTCCAATTCCCCTTTCTTCTTTAATCTTCCCACTTACTTCAATCACATGTCCTTCTTTCTGGGCAGGCAGCGCTAAAACGCACTCCATTCTCCTAAAATTCTCCTGCTATAACTAAAGACAAACCAAAGTCTGGGAAAAAATGTAAGAGTGTTAAGCACAATTTGCATCAAAGAATGCTTAACTAGGTCTAGGGAAATATGTGATGATCAGTTTCTTTAACTCACTCCACTGGTAAGCCTCTTCAGACTGTGAGGTAGGATTGGAGAGAGCCAAAATGAGAGGTTTCTGCAAGTCAGGCATGACAGAGTAGTTAATATGTAAAATTTAACTTGACATAAGAAATTACTATAAGCTAAAATCATTTAATATTGAATACCCAGAACCCAAAATCACGCATTCAATCAATATATCAGATAGAAAGCATGTAATGTTAAATAGCCAGAACCCAAAATTTAGTTTTGAAAAAGGAAAAAGGAAGTAACCCTGGAAAAGGGTTTCTGGTGTTGTTGGATTCAAGGTTGTGTATTTCTCCATTCTGCAACTACTCATATTCTCAAGAGCAACCAAAACGACCGCGCCACTGTTTCCCTCTTTCTACTCATAAAAAATATTTTAATGTATTTTTTGTCAATCACATTCATAATTCCTTTTTAATTGTTTTTCATACATTACTGTTAAAACGTAATATGAATTATATTTTAATAATAATATACCAGGGCTAAATTTTATGTATTTTTATTTTTTATTTTATTTATATATGTGTAAATAAAATATATTTTATATTATATTATTTTAATTTATTATAAATTTATTTATATTTGTATTTTTTACATATCAACATATGTACAAAAAACAATTATACAACAGACCTTTCAAATTACTCATCAGTTTTAATTTTATATCTATATCTTAATATCTTAACTATCATAATATATTTATTAAATTATAGTCATATACTATAAAAATGTGATTACGTAATAATATATTTTGAAAATATAAATACATATAAATTTAATAAAATTAAAATATTACAGGATAAATTTATAATAATATTTAATATATATATAACTAAATTTATGATAAATTAAAGAATATGTCATCATGTCATATTTACATTTTTTTTATACAAAGGAGGAAATCTCAGACATTATGTCATCCTGCTGAATCACATCATTTAATGAGTTATAAACTAATAATGATAAATAGTAATAGTTTATCAAAATTTATTTCATATTATTTTTATATCCTATTTGCTTTTATAATATATTATTTTGTTTTATACAAATAATATATGAGAATGTACTTGTATTTATATCCTATCTGCACTTTCTAATATAAATATACATTAAGTAGGTAGTGTAGTATACACCTTTCTAATATATATTTAATTTATCCAAATATTTATTTTATAATAGATATTACATCATGACAATAATCTACAAATATATATATATATATATATATATATTAATATTTATATTTATAGGTAGCGTAATTGATTTTTATAATATATGTATTAAATTGATTTATTGTATCTTTAATTATTAACTACAAATAATATATGAGAATGTACATATATTTATATCCTATCTGCACTTTCTAATATAAATATACATTAAGTAGGTAGTGTAGTATGCATCTTTTAATATATATTTAATTTATCCATATAATTTTATGATTTTTTAATAATATTTTTTTATTTCAATATTATGATATTTAATATTTAATTATATATTGTTTATTAATTGATATATTCTGAGACGCAATAGGTTTGTAATAAAATCAATTACAGGTAACTATTATAGATATTACATCATGACAATAATCTACAAATATAAATATAATATATATAGGTAGCGTAATTGATTTTTATAATATATATTAAATTGATTTATTGTATCTTTAATTATTAATACAAATATATATGGTAAGAAATAATAACTTGCACACCTACAAATAAATTAGTAAATAGGACACATGATCTATGTATATATAGGAAAATTTTAATTATAACTGCTTTGCTTTTAGTTGTATATAAATTTGTTATTATTTTATTTTTATATTAATATTTTATTTTATTATTTTATAATTAATTAAATTTAAAATTAAAAAAAAAGTTAATATTAAATTTGAAAGAGAGACGTACACTATATTTATTTGAAAATAATGAGTCAAATAAAGCTTTGAATTGAAATGTGTTTTGATGGAAAGTTACTTTAACCGGCAAAAAGACACATAAAAGAAAACTTTTGAGAGACGTGTGAGATGAAGAAACTGAAACGAAAAAAAAAATGAAAAGAAAAAGAAACATCTGATGAGCATATATTTATTCACACTCACTAGCCTTATTCATAGATTATTGGACTATAATAATAAATAAATAAATCTAATGTTTTAATTAATATTCTTATAATTGGGTTTATTTGGGCCTTAACTATTATTATTGTTAATTTTGTGTTTTTAGAGTAAATTATCCAGAGGGAGCATCTACCAATGGGTCAAATATGCAAAAGTCCAAGTTGCTTCTTGAACCAAAACAGAAAACAAATTCGGAGGAGAAGAAAGAGAAAATAAAATCTACAATATCTCAAAAACAGAATTGGAAGCAAATCTTCTGCAAAATACAAGAATTCTGGAAAGATAGAAACTTGGAAACGGTTAACAAAATATAAACTACAATATTCTCTCAAGATCCTTGGAGCAGAAAAGCCTATAAAAGGACACAAGCATCAAGGAGAAAGGGGAGAGCTTCATAGGGTTTTCTTAGATTATTTTCTTCTTAGTAATTCTTTTGTTTTGCCTCCGCACGGAAGGCTAAACCTTTTCCGTTGATTCCTTTGTAATTTCCCATTGAGTTCTGAGGTTTCGTTCTATAAAAGTTTCGATTTTTAAGTCTCTATAGCAGTTGTTTTTATTGTCTAATCTCCTGGAAAACTAGTTTTTGTGAGAGGTTGTACTTGAACGCATGATTGAGAGTCTTCCTTGTCTTAAACTTTGGTTTCTTAGTTAGTTCGAATTGTTCTAATTAATTTCTTGGGCGCATGATTCAAGAGAGAGGAGGTAAGCATTCCCATGGAGTATACACATGGAACAAAGTGGGTATGGATTAAATCAGTAGACGCATGCTTTACTGGTGAGTTTCAGTTGAATCAGATAGGGGCATGTTCAATATGGTTTAGCTTTGTTGGAGGATTGAGAAAAGATTAATCTTTAGACAACCTGTGAAGAATTCAATAGTGGAAGAACTTGGGGATCAATCACTTTTTATTTGTTATTTCAATCTCTTTTATATTTTCTACACAACCATCTCAAACCCCTTTTTTTTATCTTTATTGTTATTGCTAAATTTTATTGCTTGTAGATAGATTTTAAACCCTGATCAACTGATTTTACTATTGGATTCGTTGGGAGACGACTTGGGGTCATCTGACCACAGTTATACTATCATCTCTCTTGTTAGACAAGTCTACGCTAGAATCATATTAATTTGACAACAAAACGACAGCTATCAAATTTGGCGCCGTTGCCGGGGAATCCAATTTGATTTTGGTTATCAGGTTTTTCTTTCTTATCTGCATAATTTTTTTTTCCTAATTTTTTTTTTCTGAATATTTAACCTGTATTTTCTTCCTATTAGTATAGCAATAAAAAAAGCGAAAATAATAATAAAAAATCTAATATTTAGGATATCTCTTATCTTTATTTTGTTTTGATTTGTTTTTATTTTATTTTATCTCCTATATCTTTTATCTTTATTTTTTGTTTTTATTTTATTCCTTTATATCTTTTATCTTTATCTTATTTTGCCTTTATTTTATATCATTTATGTTTTTAGTTATTTCTTTTATTTTGTTTTGTCATCTTTATTTATTTCTGTTTTTGTTTTTGTTTACTGTTTTTATTTTCTATATTTTATTTATTTATTTATTTATTTTAACATAATTTTTTTTCTCTAACTATTTTTTTAAGCATTAAGTGTAGCATTTGCATTAATTTTTTTTTAGGATCTTGCATTTAGGGTAGACACTTCAGTTGCTACTCTTTGATTTCGATTTTTAAGTCTCTATAGCAGTTGTTTTTATTGTCTAATCTCCTGGAAAACTAGTTTTTGTGAGAGGTTGTACTTGAACGCATGATTGAGAGTCTTCCTTGTCTTAAACTTTGGTTTCTTAGTTAATTCGCATTGTTCTAATTAATTTCTTGGGCGCATGATTCAAGAGAGAGGAGGTAAGCATTCCCATGGAGTATACACATGGAACAAAGTGGGTATGGATTAAACCAGTAGACGCATGCTTTACTGGTGAGTTTCAGTTGAATCAGATAGGGGCATGTTCAATCTGGTTTAGCTTTGTTGGAGGATTGAGAAATGATTAATCTTTAGATAACCTGTGAATAATTCAATGGTGGAAGAACTTGGGGATCAATCACTTTTTATTTGTTATTTCAATCTCTTTTATATTTTCTGCACAACCATCTCAAACCCCTTTTTTTTTATCTTTATTGTTATTGCTAAATTTTATTGCTTGCTGATAGATTTTAAACCCTGATCAACTGATTTTACTATTGGATTCGTTGGGAGACGACTTGGGGTCATCTGACCACAGTTATACTATCATCTCTCTTGTTAGACAAGTCTACGCTAGAATCATATTAATTTGACAACAAAACGACAGCTATCAAATTTGGCGCCGTTGCCGGGGAATCCAATTTGATTTTGGTTATCAGGTTTTTCTTTCTTATCTGCATAATTTTTTTTTTCCTAATTTTTTTTCTTCTGAATATTTAACCTGTATTTTCTTCCTATTAGTATAGCAATAAAAAAAAACGAAAATAATAATAAAAAATCTAATATTTAGGATATCTCTTATCTTTATTTTGTTTTGATTTGTTTTTATTTTATTTTATCTCCTATATCTTTTATCTTTATTTTTTGTTTATTTTATTCCTTTATATCTTTTATCTTTATCTTATTTTGCCTTTATTTTATATCTTTTATGTTTTTAGTTATTTCTTTTATTTTGTTTTGTCATCTTTATTTATTTCTGTTTTTGTTTTTGTTTACTGTTTTTATTTTCTATATTTTATTTATTTATTTTAACATAATTTTTTTTTCTCTAACTATTTTTTAAGCATTAAGTGTATTATTTGCATTAATTTTTTTTTTAGGATCTTGCATTTAGGGTAGACACTTCAGTTGCTACTCTTTGATTTCGATTTTTAAGTCTCTATAGCAGTTGTTTTTATTGTCTAATCTCCTGGAAAACTAGTTTTTGTGAGAGGTTGTACTTGAACGCATGATTGAGAGTCTTCCTTGTCTTAAACTTTGGTTTCTTAGTTAATTCGCATTGTTCTAATTAATTTCTTGGGCGCATGATTCAAGAGAGAGGAGGTAAGCATTCCCATGGAGTATACACATGGAACAAAGTTGGTATGGATTAAACCAGTAGACGCATGCTTTACTGGTGAGTTTCAGTTGAATCAGATAGGGGCATGTTCAATCTGGTTTAGCTTTGTTGGAGGATTGAGAAAAGATTAATCTTTAGACAACCTGTGAAGAATTCAATGGTGGAAGAACTTGGGGATTGATCCTGCCTGTTGACCAGAACGTTGGAACCTGCCTCGTCAAAGGATCGACGTGTGCACCGCTTCAAACCTCCGTCCTTCTTCAAGATCCACCTCAAGAACCTGCAAAAGAACAGAGCGGCGCCGCTGCGGCCGATCGCCCTCCAACGCCCAAGTCAGTGACCGAACCACCAAATACTAAGAGCAAGAACACTCAAGAAATCTCAAGGAACCGTGAAATGTTCTCTCTCACAGTAAGCTCTAGAACTCGCAAGCGTAAAGAGTATAATCTGAACGCGCGTACCTCAGAAAGTTCGTTGAGAACTCTTATATACCTGGTCACTTTCTCTCTCCTGGAAGTTACAGACTTGGACACGTGGCTCGCATCCAGTCGTACACGTGCCATCATCTGGAGCCTCCTTGACTTGGGCGCTGCTTCTGACTCTCTTTTTGGCTAAGTTATTTATGCATGGTACTGCCTAGTGCATAGCTAACTTGGGAGCGCGATCTCTACTGGAATTGGCGAGTTAGGGTGCTCTCGTACACCTTCCCTGTGGTCTCGCCGGCCGCCTTCATAATCTGCACCACCTGGGCGATCTCCAAGCGCTTGGTCGCCTGAAATTACATCTGGCGACTTCATCTTCAACTGGGCGATCGCCGGTCCTGGTACGCTGGAGATTGGAGCACGCCAACTTAATAACTGGCGACTACACGAGCCCCCGACTTCCTTCCCTTCTGCAAATCTGGCGCCTTGTCAACACGCCTACACTGTAGCTTGATGCCACGTCATCACTTACGACTACCAGGGCGGTACAGGGATCAATCACTTTTTATTTGTTATTTCAATCTCTTTTATATTTTCTGCACAACCATCTCAAACCCCTTTTTTTATCTTTATTGTTATTGCTAAATTTTATTGCTTGCAGATAGATTTTAAACCCTGATCAATTGATTTTACTATTGGATTCGTTGGGAGACGACTTGGGGTCATCTGACCGCAGTTATACTATCATCTCTCTAGTTAGACAAGTCTACGCTAGAATCATATTAATTTGACAACAAAACGACAGCTATCAAATTTGGCGCCGTTGCCGGGGAATCCAATTTGATTTTGGTTATCAGGTTTTTCTTTCTTATCTGCATAATTTTTTTTCCTAATTTTTTTTTCCTGAATATTTAACCTGTATTTTCTTCCTATTAGTATAGCAATAAAAAAAACGAAAATAATAATAAAAAATCTAATATTTAGGATATCTCTTATCTTTATTTTGTTTTGATTTGTTTTTATTTTATTTTATCTCCTATATCTTTTATCTTTATTTTTTGTTTTTATTTTATTCCTTTATATCTTTTATCTTTATCTTATTTTGCCTTTATTTTATATCTTTTATGTTTTTAGTTATTTCTTTTATTTTGTTTTGTCATCTTTATTTATTTCTGTTTTGGTTTTTGTTTACTGTTTTTATTTTCTATATTTTATTTATTTATTTATTTATTTTAACATAATTTTTTTTTCTCTAACTCTTTTTTTAAGCATTAAGTGTAGCATTTGCATTAATTTTTTTTTAGGATCTTGCATTTAGGGTAGACACTTCAGTTGCTACTCTTTGATTTCGATTTTTAAGTCTCTATAGCAGTTGTTTTTATTGTCTAATCTCCTGGAAAACTAGTTTTTGTGAGAGGTTGTACTTGAACGCATGATTGAGAGTCTTCCTTGTCTTAAACTTTGGTTTCTTAGTTAATTCGCATTGTTCTAATTAATTTCTTGGGCGCATGATTCAAGAGAGAGAAGGTAAGCATTCCCATGGAGTATACACATGGAACAAAGTGGGTATGGATTAAACCAGTAGACGCATGCTTTACTGGTGAGTTTCAGTTGAATCAAATAGGGGCATGTTCAATCTGGTTTAGCTTTGTTGGAGGATTGAGAAAAGATTAATCTTTAGACAACCTGTGAAGAATTCAATGGTGGAAGAACTTGGGGATCAATCACTTTTTATTTGTTATTTCAATCTCTTTTATATTTTTTGCACAACCATCTCAAACCCCCCTTTTTTTTATCTTTATTGTTATTGCTAACTTTTATTGCTTGTAGATAGATTTTAAACCCTGATCAACTGATTTTACTATTGGATTCGTTGGGAGACGACTTGGGGGACCACAGTTATACTATCCTCTCTCGTGTTAGACAAGTTTACGCTAGAATCATATTAATTTGACAACAAAACGACAGCTATCAAATTTGGCGCCGTTGCCGGGGAATCCAATTTGATTTTGGTTATCAGGTTTTTCTTTCTTAACTTCATAATTTTTTTTTCCTAATTTTTTTTTTCTGAATATTTAACCTGTATTTTCTTCCTATTAGTATAGCAATAAAAAAAAAACAAAAATAATAATAAAAAATCTAATATTTAGGATATCTCTTATCTTTATTTTGTTTTGATTTTTTATTTTATTTTTTTTATCTCCTATATCTTTTATCTTTATTTTTGTTTTTATTTTATTCCTTTATATCTTTTATCTTTATCTTATTTTGCCTTTATTTTATATCTTTTATGTTTTTAGTTATTTCTTTTATTTTGTTTTGTCATCTTTATTTATTTCTGTTTTTGTTTACTGTTTTTATTTTCTATATTTTATTTATTTCTTTATTTATTTTAACAATTTTTTTTTCTCTAACTATTTTTTTAAGCATTAAGTGTAGCACTTGCATTAATTTTTTTTTTAGGATCTTGCATTTAGGGTAGACACTTCAGTTGCTACTCTTTGATTTAGATTTTTAAGTCTCTATAGCAGTTGTTTTTATTGTCTAATATCCTGGAAAACTAGTTTTTGTGAGAGGTTGTACTTGAACGCATGACTGAGAGTCTTCCTTGTCTTAAACTTTGGTTTCTTAGTTAGTTCGCATTGTTCTAATTAATTTCTTGGGCGCATGATTCAAGAGAGAGGAGGTAAGCATTCCCATGGAGTATACACATGGAACAAAGTGGGTATGGATTAAACCAGTAGACGCATGCTTTACTAGTGAGTTTCGGTTGAATCAGATAGGGGCATGTTCAATCTGGTTTAGCTTTGTTGGAGGATTGAGAAAAGATTAATCTTTAGACAACCTGTGAAGAATTCAATGGTGGAAGAACTTGGGGATCAATCACTTTTTATTTGTTATTTCAATCTCTTTTATATTTTCTGCACAACCATCTCAAACCTCCCCTTTTTTTTATCTTTATTGTTATTGCTAACTTTTATTGCTTGTTGATAGATTTTAAACCCTGATCAACTGATTTTACTATTGGATTCGTTGGGAGACGACTTGGGGGACCACAGTTATACTATCCTCTCTCGTGTTAGACAAGTTTACGCTAGAATCATATTAATTTGACAACAAAACGACAACTATCAAATTTGGCGCCGTTGCCGGGGAATCCAATTTGATTTTGGTTATCAGGTTTTTCTTTCTTAACTTCATAATTTTTTTTTCCTATTTTTTTCTGAATATTTAACCTGTATTTTCTTCCTATTAGTATAGCAATAAAAAAAAACGAAAATAATAATAAAAAATCTAATATTTAGGATATCTCTTATCTTTATTTTGTTTTGATTTGTTTTTATTTTATTTTATCTCCTATATCTTTTATCTTTATTTTTGTTTTTATTTTATTCCTTTATATCTTTTATCTTTATCTTATTTTGCCTTTATTTTATATCTTTTATGTTTTCAGTTTTTTCTTTTATTTTGTTTTGTCATCTTTATTTATTTCTGTTTTTGTTTTTGTTTACTGTTTTTATTTTCTATATTTTATTTATTTATTTATTTATTTTAACATAATTTTTTTTTCTCTAACTATTTTTTTTAAGCATTAAGTGTAGTATTTGCATTAATTATTTTTTAGGAACTTGCATTTAGGGTAGACACTTCAGTTGCTACTCTTTGATTTCGATTTTTAAGTCTCTATAGCAGTTGTTTTTATTGTCTAATCTCCTGGAAAACTAGTTTTTGTGAGAGGTTGTACTTGAACGCATGATTGAGAGTCTTCCTTGTCTTAAACTTTGGTTTCTTAGTTAGTTCGCATTGTTCTAATTAATTTCTTGGGCGCATGATTCAAGAGATAGGAGGTAAGCATTCCCATGGAGTATACACACGGAACAAAGTGGGTATGGATTAAACCAGTAGATGCATGCTTTACAGGTGAGTTTCAGTTGAATTAGATAGGGGCATGTTCAATCTGGTTTAGCTTTGTTGGAGGATTGAGAAAAGATTAATCTTTAGACAACCTGTGAAGAATTCATTGGTGGAAGAACTTGGGGATCAACCACTTTTTATTTGTTATTTCAATCTCTTTTATATTTTCTGCACAACCATCTCAAACTCCTTTTTTTTATCTTTATTGTTATTGCTAAATTTTATTGCTTGCAGATAGATTTTAAACCCTGATCAACTGATTTTACTATTGGATTCGTTGGGAGACGACTTGGGGTCATCTGACCACAATTATACTATCATCTCTCGTGTTAGACAAGTCTACGCTAGAATCATATTAATTTGACAACAAAATGACAACTATCAAATTTGGCGCCGTTGCCGGGGAATCCAATTTGATTTTGGTTATCAGGTTTTTCTTTCTTATCTGCATAATTTTTTTTTCCTAATTTTTTTTTTCTGAATATTTAACCTGTATTTTCTTCCTATTAGTATAGCAATAAAAAAAAACGAAAATAATAATAAAAAATATAATATTTAGGATATCTCTTATCTTTATTTTGTTTTGTTTTGTTTTTATTTTATTTTATCTCCTATATCTTTTATCTTTATTTTTTGTTTTTATTTTATTTCTTTATATCTTTTATCTTTATCTTATTTTGCCTTTATTTTATATCTTTTATGTTTTTAGTTATTTCTTTTATTTTGTTTTGTCATCTTTATTTATTTCTGTTTTTGTTTTTGTTTACTGTTTTTATTTTCTATATTTTATTTATTTCTTTATTTATTTTAACATAATTTTTTTTCTCTAACTATTTTTTTTAAGCATTAAGTGTAGTATTTGCATTAATTTTTTTTAGGATCTTGCATTTAGGGTAGACACTTTAGTTGCTACTCTTTGATTTTTTAATATTGAAAGCAATTTAGGGAAGACTCTGGCTAGGAAAGACTTGGTTTCTAAGTTTGTCCACTTGGGACTCACCTCTCTTTCCTGGGAGTTTACTTGGTTTGCGTTTCAATTTAAACAAAAAAAGAGTTTGCTCTAAGGCGTCTAGTAGGTGTTGGTGTGCATAATATACATCCCCTGTTTTCAATTCTAAAATGGGACGGAAATTAGTTGAAGAAATTTACAATTATGATATTCATTATGAGCCATATTTGCAGCAACCTTCACAATTTTATGAGCAGCCTCTACATTGTGAACCATATTTTCAACAACCTCAACATTTTAATCCATATTATCAGCCGTCATATGAGCAACCTCAACAGCAACCATATTATCAACAGTACTATTTTGATGAAAGGCAAACACCTTTTCAACCATTTTTATAAACTGATAATATTCCTCATAATCTTGAAAAGCCATCTTTAGAGGAGCTGGTGAGACAATTAATGATAAATACAATGAAATCTCAACAAAGCATAGATGCTAGTCTATTAAAATTAGAAGAGAAAGCTAGTCAATTGGTTAGACAAGTTGAAGATATTGCTAAGAATTTTGATGATACATGTGCAACATGTGTTGAGATGAACAAATGCATATCGTCTGATGATATGATTTGCACTACAGACGCTAATATTACTACACCATTGAATGCTACTATCCAACCTCTACTGATGGAGGAGAAATCATTGCTAAATCATGAGGGATTAAAAGTTGTGACATGTGAAGATCATTTAGTGCATCACATAAACACTGAGGATGAAAATGTGTTTGAGTTTCTAGGAGATTTTAACTTCTCCAATCCAATTAAATGTACAGATGTTGAGACAGAATGCACTAACTCTTGTGATGCAGGTCTTGATAGAGAAGTTGTTGATGCTGCTATACTTACCGAATCTAGTGAAAAAGATTGTGCACTAGTAGATGGCTCTGACATAGTTTTGGAGGTAATACAAGAAGAGGAAGAGCAGATGTTACCCATCCTTCAAGTAGACACTGCTAGTGGAGAAGAAGATGATATTATTCTTCCATCCTTAAAGCTTCAAAGAATACAACCTCCACTATTTAAGGTGAAGCCCATATCACTCATTCCATCATCTCCACTGGCTACACCTTTTATCATAATTGGAACGTTTGAAAGCAACCTTTACCAGCCACCACCACCTCCTAACTTACATTTCATTCCATCTCCCACCCCAACTAGACTGTCTACCCTAGCTAGACTGTCTAGCCTTAGATCACTACCCTTAGACGATCCCCAAATAGCTAACCATATCAGATCGTCTATGATGAATAAATTTTTGTCTTCCATCTATACTCTGGAAAATACCATCATCCATCCATGGAAGAAACTGTACCATTTCACACGTCCTCCAGACCTACCTCGGTTCCATCCACTATTTCAAGGCTTCTTCATCATAATATTTTTGTTACATAGTTTACCAAGGTACTGCATGCTTTGATTAGACACTTCAGTTGATAGTGTTTCTACACCACTATGGATGAAGAGTCTTGGCTTATACGGTAGAGGGGATGGTTGAAACAACTGCAACTGCCACTTCCCTCAAGCTGAATGAGGGAGTACTTCTTCTCTCACTTTTATTATACACATTTATTTGTTGATTTTACATTGAGGACAATGTATGATTTAAGTGTGGGGGAGGAGAATCATAGTTTAGGATTTATCTTTTGTTGTTTTATTTTGTTTTTTAATTTATTTGTTTGAATTTTTTTTTGCTTCTGTTAAAATCAATAAGCTTTTTAGGATTGTCTAATGGCTGACATGTTTTATAATTCTTGAAAATCTTGGTTTCTTGATATTTGTTGTTTGGATTTTCTTACAAATTGATAAATAAGTTGGTTATGAGAAATTTTGGGTTGAATCTTTTGATAGAATGTACCTAGTGAGTTTTGAGCCTTAATTGATATATCATTTAATACTCTTTTTAGTGTGTTTTCACTCATGTTTGCTTATACTCTAGAACTTAGCTTGATTCTTTGTTTTACAATTGTGATTTACGTGCATGAACTGATATGATAGCTGTCGTTTTGTTGTCAAATTAATATGATTCTAGCGTAGACTTGTGTAACACGAGAGATGATAGTATAACTGTGGTCAGATGACCCCAAGTCGTCTCCCAACGAATCCAATAGTAAAATCAGTTGATCAGGGTTTAAAATCTATCTGCAAACAATAAAAGTTAGCAATAACAATAAAGATAAAAAAAAGGGGTTTGAGATGGTTGTGCAGAAGAAACATAAAAGAAAACTTTTGAGAGACGTGTGAGAAGAAGAAACTGAAACGAAAAAAAAAATGAAAAGAAAAAGAAACATCAAAAAATGAATGTAAACCACCAAAATTTAATTTTTTTTAAGGTATTTTTTATTGAACCAATGTCATTATCGTTTAATTTCTTCTGCTCAATCAATACAGGTTGTCTAAATTTTGATTTCTTAATTGTTAATGCTCCTCATTTTATTTCTTTTACTTTGATTTTCATTTTCGTACAACAAGTGGAGGCGGGAGAGGAAGAATATAGAGAAGAATATCACAAACTGTTACTTAAATACAGAGCACTCAGATTTTTACACAGGTACACAGTTATATTGATGTCATTGTTGATGTGGGCGTCAAACGGGAGGATGAATACGTTCTGAATACAACATTGTTGCGGAGTAGAGGAAATGGATTAGAAAAAAGATATTTTCTTAGGGTTTGTTATTAGAGTTTCTCATCTTATTCTTATTCTTCTTCTTTTTCTTTTTCACTATTATATTCCTCTTTTTTAGTTTTATATTAGTAACAAATCAAAATTAGTGATTTACAAGTCTTAAGAGTGAAACATATGACGTAATTGCTTTAATATAATTATGTTTATTGTGTTATGAATTTGAATTTTTTTAATATATTTTTTACTGTAAATCGATTATTGAAATTGTATGTTGAAACTCATAACTCATGAAGAAAATGTTTATATTTTATTTTTTTCTTAGTGATATTTGAAAAATATGTGTTCTTGCCAATTGACTTAGTCGTCGTTGACTTCAAAGGCAGATGGTGGCTCGTCCTATCTCCTGGTGGTTTCTACTCTCTCCTTGGGCTGTTGAGAGTGGCTCCGTTGAAACAGAGGGGACCCTACCTATTGATTGAACTCTGACGTTCAAGTCAATACTGACTAAGAAATAGTAAAGTATGTAAAGCAGTTTCAGTCTTAGAAACGACGTACCTTTTTTAGGGTTCTTACCACCCTGGTTGTAACTAGGTCAACTCCCTAACCCACGAGGATCTTTCCTTTAGTGGAATTAAGTTTACTGGTGAGGCATCTTGTGACGCGTTGCACAAGCTTAGCGCAGCCGCGACACAAGACTTGCCTCTTCTGGAGTGCAAAATCTCTAACAACTCATGTACCAGCGTTGCGGAGCCATATGTTCTATGGGTGCCCTAAGTATTCACGTGTCATGTATGCAGTCTATCCTTGGAAACCCTAATCCTAACGGGCCTTAGCATCTCCAAGGACTACTTACTTGTGCTAGACCTGAACGTGCTATACACATCACATGCATGAATCCTCTCGTGACTTAGGTCCATTTCTTGTATGAATAATAACTCTTTATTATTTATGGGGCCCACCTACGTGGCCCATTAATGTGATTGGACCGCCGAGGTCCGATGTCACGTCTGATGTCGATCTCTTCACCCGATGTCTGAGGTCTGACCAGTACAATATGAATACACATATAATAATATACTTATAATAATAATAATAGTAAAAAATGCGGATACACAGACACTAGAACGCCTGTGTTTCTGCTAGTATTAGAGAGTGCAGATACATATAACTTTATTATCAAAATTCAGTAGAAAAGAACGCAAATAGTTATTAAACACCAAAAACGGTGACGAAATACAGCTTTCATTACACAATTAAAATTACCACCTTATGTCACACCTATGATTCACCTATGCATAGCATATACAATTTACTGCATATTACACTACTTACATGGTTCAGTCCACGACCTAACAAATGCCAAAACTTTTGAATGGTTATGACCAATACAGTAAAGGATACTTTGTAATGATTGTTTCAACTGATTTCACACAATGACTATTTCAATTCTCTGATGACCAAAATCCAATGTGGAGATATAAATAAAATGTTTTTTTAGCTTAGTTAGCTCTTAAACTCAAGATTTCCTTGGTTATTCTGTGTCGAAAGTATGACATGGGTTCTTGCCATGTTTAATTTTACAAAAATAAATTTTAAGCAATTTAGAAGATTTGAAAGTTAAAAGGTTCTATTATTCAAAACTCTCAACAGCAATGCAATCTATCGTTTTTTGACAGTAAGAAAGTACTCCTTATCAAACAGGTGACTGAAATGACTTACCAAATAAGTTAATGGCTTCAAGGAAAAATAAAATTCAATGCTATGAAATGTGTTCTTACAAAAAGGACCGAGAACACTCAACCAAGTTGACAATACAGACTTCACCAGCTGATCTCTCGGGTTTGGGCTTTTGGCTTCTCACCAGGTTGGGCTTTCGGCTTCTCTCCAGGTTGAGCTTTTGGTTTCTCTCCAGGTTGGGCTTTCGGCTGCTCTCCTCACGGATGGGTGTGTGTACCTACAAGTCGCTTCGATGCCAAAGTCAGAAATAATTTTACATGCATCAGATAAAATTCACTCTAACTTACCTCTTGGGTTGATCCTCTATTTATAGGGTTTTCTTATTGGGCTTATACCTTATTTGGGCCTTTCTTTTTGCACCTCTTTATTATTTTATGCACATCCATTAATTTGGACTTTTATTGATTTGGGCCTTGCTATAGTGATTATATATATATATGCTTATTTTATCTTTTTTTTATATATAGCTCTCGGTATAACTTCTCGGTATATTCTCTCGGTTATACCTCTCGGTCCTGGTAGTACACTAGTCCTTTAGGCATAAGGTTTTACTTTTTAGAACATCTTTATGCCTAATATTATGAAATATGCCAGGAAATCTTTTAGAAATCATTTAGATTTTGCATTAAATGTCTCGTTTTGTGTGTTTTTCTCGATCAGAACAAATGATTTGATGTGAACGACTCACTCAACCGTTAGATGCAAAATATTTGAATGGTTTGAGATGTTATGACGTTTCAAATTTTAGGGTTTTACTTCCATTATAAATACTTTGCTTCATTTGCTATTTTGGGTGCTATCTTATTTTGTTCTTTTCTGAGAGATCCAGCAAATTGTTTTAAAGGTATAATGTCTATTTTGAGCTTTGTTTCTGTTTCAGATGAATTTACGGGTTTTTCGAGCGCGGGTGGTGAATCTACTGGACGAGTGGTGCGAACTTAGCAAAATCCAGAATCGAAGTCCTCATATGCTACTCTTTCATGTATGAAAGATTCGAATGAAGTCGCTACTGCTGTCGTACCCCACAGGGCCAAAAAGATTGCATCACAAAGAACCCGTCGTCCTGGTTACAACTCGGTTAACTCTAAAGTCCGAGAAATTTTCTCTCGGTATCGTTCTTCTGATGAGCTTCGTGATTTTCTTTCTAACACCCAAATCTATTCTTCTAATATTGATGAGGATATAATTTCTTTTCGGCGTGCCAGGAATGTTGATAACGTTTGTCATGGTCGAGAAAATGACAAGAGTGAATTTTTTTATTTATTTTTATGCTTGTTTTTTTAGTGATCTTTACATTCGATTTCCATTGAATGATTTCCAACTAGGTGTACTTAATTTTCTTAACATTGCTCCCACCCAACTTCATCCGAATAGTTGGGCTTCTATACAAGCTTTTAGCTTCTTGTGTAAACTATTATCACTTTCTCCTAGCCCAAAATCCTTTTTTGTATTATTTAGTTCTCAGTCTGGTAAACAACCAAGCTGGTTATCTTTAATTAGTAAACCTAGACTTTGTTTTCTCAATCCCTTTACTTCTTCATATAAAAACTTTAAAGGAGGTTTTTTCAAGGTCTTGATAGAAGAAGATGGAAAGAAATATTTCTTTAACGGTGATACCCCTAAATTTCCTTTCTATTGGACTAACGAACCTCTGAAGTTCAACTCTTGGTCATACCATTCTATGGATGTTGATGATCGTCGTGTATTTGAGGTTTTCGGTCACTTCTCTTACCAGATTCCCACTCGCGCTCTGTTACGGTTATACACTTCAAAAACGCCGCGAAAAGATTTCATTGGTATGTATTTGTTCACACTTTTGCTATATAGCAAGAGATTCTTAACTTTGCTAAATGTTTTATTGATTTTCAGATTTAATGGCAGCCACTAATCCGAGAGCGCGGTCTTACTTCTCTAAACTTATGAGCAAAACGGGTGATGCAACTCCTCGTCCTGAACCGGTTGTTGAGCATGCGGAAGAAGTAGAAGTGGTTGAACCTATCTCTTGGGTGGAAGCCATTGAACCTTTGAATGATGATCGCACTGTATTGCAAGCTGTTCATGAGCACCCTGAGTGGAAGCCATTGAACCATTGAACCTTTGAATGATGGGTGGAAGCCATTGAACCTATCTCTTGGCTCAGATGCAGTGTATTGCAAGCTGTTCATGAGCACCCTGAGTGGGATTGCTCTGGAGTGGTTCGTGAGCCTACCAGATGGCTACATCACTTCGTTTTAGTAGTTTTCCAAGTTGTTCATGGAGCAGTATATCGTGAACAGGGCACCCTAGTGGTGTCTTATGATTTGTTTGACGTGCGACAAAACCAAGGTGAGTCCTTCAGGGATTACCTTAGTCGTTTTGGAGCTCAGGTAGTGAGGCTGCCCAGCAAGGATGAAGATATGCTGGTGCATGCGTTCAAGAAAGGGGTCCTACCGGGCCCTTTCAGTGAATCTTTGATTAGAAATCACCCTAGCACCTTCGCAGAGATTAGGCGTCGTGCTATGGCGCACATCGTGGCAGAAACAGAGGTTTCTGAGAAGAGGGGAAGCGCGACCCCGACCAAGTCGTGCGGAGGACCGAGTAGGTCTCAACAGCCGATGAGGGTGCATGAGGCCAAAGAAGGAAAGAAGGCTCAGGGGAAGCCTCACCCTTATGAGCATAGGAAGGACTAGGGCAGGGGGCGCACGAGGGAGAGCAACGCGCCCCCCAGGTTTGACTTTGTGGTGGAATTGGCGGAGCTGATCGCCATTCCAGCCATAGCGGCAAGGTTGTGAGCACCATAGAAAACTGACAAGGTGCTCGGAAGGAAGAAGAATGTGTGGTGTGAGTTTCACCAGGCTTATGGCCACTCACTCCACACTTGTTTGGGGTTGGGACACCAACTCGCGGAGTTGGTAAAAAGTGGCTTTCTGAGCGATTACTTGCGGGAGACGCAAGGTGATCGGGCGTCGGGGCCACCAGCAGAAGATCCACAGCATGATGTACCTGTGCACGGGGAGGTGCACACGATTGCAGGGGGCTTCTCCGGAGGAGGATGTACAGCCTCTCAGAGGAAGAGGTACGCTCGGTCGGTGATGACTGTCGACTCGGTGGAAGATCATTCCCCCGATGCTTACATTATGTTTACGAAGGCGGATCTCCGGGACGTTGTGCCCCACGACAACGATCCTATAGTCATCTCCCTCGTCACGGTAGGAAGAAAGGTACACAGGGTCCTCAGGGACCCGGGAAGCTCGGCGGACGTGATGTTCTGGCCAACGTTCAACAAGCTGCAACTGTCCCTTGATCAACTGAGGCCATACCCGGGGTGCTTGTATGACTTCGCAGGGGACCAGGTGGAGGTACAAGGCTACATAGAGCTGAGGACCACGTTCACGGATGGGACCGTGGTCCGCACTGAAAAAATTAAGTACCTAGTGGTCAACGCCCCATCCGCCTACAACATACTGTTGGGGAGGCCGACGCTCAACAGGTTGGGAGCTGTACCGTCGACGAGGCACATGAAGTTGAAGTTGCCGTCGATGGAGGGGGCGGTAATCACCATCAAGTCGGACCAAAAGGAAGCTAGGCGCTGCTACGAGAACAGCCTCAAGTAGCAAAGAAGTGTGTGCCATGTTACCTCGACACCACCGCCGAGTGTGGACGAGAAGCGATCGGAGGTCGCTGTGCTGGGAGGAGATCGGCGATCCCCAGAACGTGGAACGCCACACACTTGAAGTTTTATTTTAGTTTAAAATGTAAAGTAGTCGCGCTTTCGCGCTAGTATAAACAGTTTGAACAGTTCAGGGGGCACTCTTTTTCCCAGAAGAGGGTTTTAATGAGGCCAACCCAATAAAAAAGAAGTTATCGGTATAAAAGTTTGAAAAGTTTTAAAGTTAAAATCCTCCTCGCCCCAGGCGCGAGCGTAGGTAATCGATTAAGCTTTCCTTGCCCCAGGCGCGAGCATGGCAATCGGTTTGAAGTCCTCCTCACCCCAGGTGTGAGTGCAGGCAGCTAAGGTTCAAAAAGCCAGGGGTGCTAGTAAGCCCAAGAAGGGAAAGGAAGGATTTCGAGAAACGCCTTTACCCAAGTGGCATAGCATCAATATTGGCGCAGTAAAACTCTTAGTCAAAAACCCTTCTCACCCAAGGAGTGAGAAGGTGGAAGTACGACCCGACGTGTTAAGGGTTGATGGCCTTGGGGCAGGCAAGAGGGGTCATCGAGAAACACTCTTCTCCCCAAACAAGGCATCATCCTTGACCGATCGGTGTGGGAGTCCTCTATGCACTTAGCGCTGGAGCGACAAGCAATCTAGACAGATATAAGGTGGAAGTAGAGGCGCGATGACTGATGAGTGGGTAGTTGCAGCAATCTGATCGGTTATCGGTGGTTAAAGCGTTGTTTAAGAAGTTTTAGACAAGTTCTTACGCCAGATTAGTTATCAAGTGTTGTTCGTTGTGATCGAAGTTAGAGATAAAAGAAGTCAAGTACAGTAAAGTTTCGTGCTAAGTTCAAGCAGGTTAGCAGTTAATCATGCATGCCAAGAGATAAAAACTAAAGAAATACACAGCAGAAGAATAGTAAGAGGAAAGTGGCATGTTATATGCAATCATAATTTTTACATTCAAAAGTTTATATACAAAGAAATGTAAACTAGATAAACAAGCAATCAAGGGCGAACGATCTTGCCGTCCACCACCTCGAAGTCCATAGCAAATTGAGAGTAGTCAGCCTCCGGGAAGACGCACTTCACTTGCTCAAGGGCCAAGTCGAACCCATCAGCAAAGGTATCAGCAGCCTCTTCCCAGAGCTTGGCCTTCTCAGCTTTAAGCTCAACCTTATCGGTCTCGGCAACGGCGTCCCCCGTCATCATCTCCGTTCTGATGGTTTCTTGGACTTGCAGGGCACGCCCTCTCTTAGCTTCCTCCACCATATCCTTCAGCATCTCATTGGTGCTTTGCAGGGCCTCGTAGTCGCTTTGCAGCGACTCTTTCTGGTTAATCAGCTCACTCATCTGTCCCTCCAGCTTCTCGATGCGGCGATGCTGGGTAGAGAACTCCAAGGAGAGCACTAGTTGACGAGCCAGGTGAAGGTCCACCTCGCTTCCGCTCCATTTAACCAGCTCGCGATTTTGGATCAGCTGCCTGGTCAGCTGGAGGACCCTGGTGAGCCCCTCGGTGCTGGAACCCGAGGCTCGATGGGAACTCTCACCACCACCCTAGGTCGTGGCGGCAGAAGCTTGAGGGCATGGTGAGCTCGAGGGGTGAGAGGTTCCCTCCGAGCGAGCAGCCCCGCTCCCAGCAGTTTGAGATAGTCGTGTGAGGGGTTGGCTAGCTGGGGGCGGGGAAGAAACCGGTGCTGGAGAAGGAATAGGGGCTGGAGAAGGGGGGCGTGCGGGAGAAACCTGTGCTGGAGGGGTTGGAGAAGCACCTCCCTCATCGCCCTCGGCTCCTCTCCTTCGACGTTAAACTAAAGGAGACCCCGAGCTCTCCTCTTTGATAGATACAACGGTGGTGGGAGCCTTCACCAACTGCTTCCTCTTCTTATCACCCCTGGTCTCGGGGCCTTCAGCTGGCGCGACCGAGATGGGGGAGGCAGGGATAGGCTCGGCAGTAGCCTCAGTTCTAGAAGACGACCCGACAGCTCGTCGGCTCTTAGCTAGCGTGATCAGCTTTTGCCGTCGTTCTTTGTTAGAAGTCATATCTGCATCAGTTAAACATGGCAAGGGGTTAATGCATAAGGAGTCAAGGAAGCGAACAAGTGTAGAAAAGTAATTAACATATGCAAATGTGCAAGTATTGCAAGCAAGCGCGAGGATGCATGCCCAGATAAATAGCAAGTTAAAGGAAAGAGAAAGCAAACCAATGTATTTCTTAAGCATTTCTGCGTCGAACTCGTGCTTGATGAGGGTGGAGGAGCCGAACTTAGCGCCCAAGCTCGAAAGTAGGCCGCACAGCTCGCGCTCGTATGGTGCCATGGCCTCCAAGCCTCGAGGTTTTCTGAACTCTACCTTGGGAACCCAGTAGAGTGGGAAGCCCTCAAGTAGAGTCGGGCTGTGCTCGTTGGAGGTGATCATGTAGAACCTACCCTTCCAATCCTTGAAGGATTGCTGGTATAGGCCCAAGATCACCCTCCCAGACACGCCATTCAGACTTACCCACGACCGATCGCCTGGGTTCTTGGCCTCAAAGAAGTGGAGGAAGACGTTGGTTGATGGAGGGTGTCTGAAATGGTTGCAGAGAATTTCGAACGCTCGGATGAAGGCCCAAGCGTTCGGATGGAGTTGGCAGGGAGCCACGTTCAGCTCGGTAAGGAGATCCTTCTTGAAGAAGGTGAAAGGAAGTCGGAGGCGCAACCTCTTGAAAATGGCAGAATAGATGAAGGTAAAGGGCACCCCATTGGTGGCCCTATCATCCACGCATATCGGCATGCCTCGAGGGGGAATGCACACGTTCAAGTGCGAGTCATTCTCCCTGTCAAGGGCACAAGTGGGTTCGTCGGTGTCGCTGCTTAGCAGGTTGGTGAGATGGTCGTCAGGGAGTTGTGTAGACGTCTCGACGAGCAGGTGGAGGGGAGCCCACTGGTACACCCGCGCGTAGTCTTGTTGAGAAAGCGCCGCTCGGGGGTGCGCACTCGCCGAAGGGGGTGCACTCGTCGAAGGCGATGGCGGTGCACTTGCGGAAGGCTGTGCACCAGAAGATGAAGCAAGACGTGCGGTGGTTTTGGTGCGAGCCATTGTTCAGTAACTACAATGGAGAAAGAAAGAAGAAATGAGAGATCAATGAAAAACAAGAGGAAGGCGAAGGAAGCGAAAATGCTACGGTATGAAGGGAGTAGAGAAACGAATGCGACGAAGAAGAAGAAGAAGTGAAAACGCAGAAAAACCAGAAGAAACCCTGGTGCAGTGCAGGGAAAGAAAAACAACCCACAACGTATGCACAGTGCAGTTATTGGATGATGCAATCGGTAGAAGGTATTGAAATATGCCATAGATAAAGGAAAGGGGTACCTTTTGTTGATCGCAAACGGTTTCTGGAAGCTTGAAGATTGGGGAAGACGAATCATAGAGAGGAAGTTCGAAGGATTCAGAGAAAAAGTGTTGGAGAAGGTGATGGAATAGTGAAGGCGCGTAAGTTTTGAATAAGGGAAACGCAAACGACGTTTCATGCTAGCTGCCGATGCGTACACGTGTCGCAAGATTAAGGGAGGAAGGCGCAACGTCACTTAAAACGCAGCACGTGATGTGGCATCACTTGCCACGTGGCCACTGAGGATGGCCACTTAGTCTCTTCGCTGAAAACAAGTATACAGCTCGAGACTGGGGGGCTTGTGATCCGGTCGGTCATCGGTAGTCGGTGACGTCAGCAACAGATAGCCACGTGGACTATTCCTAGTGGGACATGTGGGCCAGGGAAGCAGATGTGTCTTTGAGAAAGTCATCCAGGGGGTGATCGGTGATCAGTGGGTGGTCGGTGGCCCTAGAGGATGCGCGATCAGCGCCTAGATAAGCGCAATGAGGCAGAAGGCGTGGCGCTATGATGCACCGATCGGTCGTCTGGGGTGAGCGATGGTCATTGGTCTTCGTGTTACGCGCGGTTAAGCTGGGACTAAGGGGTGATTCCCAGCGAGAGCGCTGCATTACGAGCCTTGTGTGGCAGAGTATCAGAGAAAGGAGAAGTTATGTGCTTTGCAGTTTTGTGTACGAGGGTGGTCTAAGAGAGCTAGTAGCCAGTCGGTGATTGGTGCTCTCCTAGCCCATGACGTGCATGGTGCAAAGCAGAGGTGATCGGTCACACAGTAGGTGATGCCTAGTGCGTGCGCTTAGCCAAGCCACACTTGGTATTCACGCTGAAGTTGCACGAGACACCTAGTGAAAGAAACACGCTAAGTTACTTCATACACGAATAACTTAGGCGCGCAGCAGAGTATATAAAGGCATTCCGCGCTCATGCAGAGGGAGATAAGATTCATTCTTGCAAGTTACTAGTTTACAGAGAGAGAGAGAGAATCACAGAGTGCACACGAGTCTCGCTGAGATTCTTAGTTCTTAGTGCTTTGGTGGTTTTGCAAGGTTGACTTGAGCGTCGGAGTGCAATCGGCCGCTAGAGGCGCCGTTTGTTGTGTTTCGCAGGTTTGCTTGGAGTTCTTGTGGAGTGCTTGGAGCGTTCTTGCGGAAGACAGAGTTTGACGTGGCGAATCCTTCGACGTTCGAATCACCTGCGAGATCAGTTTCCAACCTATAAGCCAACATTCCCAATTTGATGCTAACTTTCCTTGCTGTGGATCCTTTCGAGCATCAGTCCGCATCCTCCAAACCAAATCGCCTTCATTAAAACTTCTAGGTTTTACTTTTGCATTAAACCTCTTAGATGTTCTTCTCTTTACTGCCTCTTTTCTTTATTTTTGCTCTTTCTTTGAATTCTTCAATGAGATCCAAATATGTTCTTAAACACTAATTATTGATGTTCCAATCTTCTATTTGTCTTCACAATGTTGGCTCATTAATCTTTATGGGTAACATGGCATCAGTACCATATGTAAGATTAAATGGTGTTTCGCCAGTTGAAGTTTGCGGGGTACACCTATATGCCCATAAAATATTTGGTAGTTTCTCTGCCCATAATCTTTTCGCACTTCCCAATCTTCTTTTTAGTTGTCCGAGAATAAATTTGTTTGCTGCTTATGCTTGTCCATTTGTTTGCGGGTGCTCAATTGAAGTTGTTGTGGACTTAATCCCTAAATCTGCATAGAATTCCATAAGCTTTTTATTAGTGAATTGTCGGCCATTGTCAGTTATGATGATGTGTGGGATTCCAAATCTACATATTATGTTTTTCCATACAAAAGTTTGGACTTATTGCTTTAGTCAAAGCTTCTGCTTCTATCCATTTAGTGAAGTAATCCACAACAACAATCATGAATTTAGTTTGTCTATGCCCAAGTGGAAATGGACCAAGTATGTCCATTCCCCACTTAGCAAATGGCCATGGGGAAATAATTCCTTGCAACTCTTGTGCTGGTATATGATTAAGACTTCCAAACTCTTGAAATTTCTTGCATGCCTTGACATACTGATTGCAATCTTCTCGGATCGTTGGCCAGTAATATCCAGCCCTACAAATCTTTGTTGTCATTGTTCGGGCTCCACAATGTAGTCCACAAATTCCATCATGAAGTTCTTTGGTCACATATTCGACTTGTTCATGTGAAAGACATTTTAACAAAGGTGTTGAAAACCCTCTTTTGTACAACTCATCACCTATTAGAACAAAACTGGCTGCTTTTTTTATCATCTTAGGATCTACTTCAATGCCTTGTTCTTGATTTTTGATCACTTCTATGTATGCCTTGATCCAGTCATCTTTTGTTGTTGTAATATTGAAACATTCTTCTAAACCAATCGTAGGTTGGTTAAGATTTTGTTATATGACTGAGTTATGTTGAACTTGTCGTTGTTGACTTGTCAGCTTGGATAACGAGTTTGCCTTTGAATTTAGTTCTCTCGGTATGTATTTTATCTCGGCCTTAGCAAAACATTGCATAATTTTTAACACTTTATGATAATATTTCATTAACAATGGATCTCTTGCCTGATATTCTCCTTGTATATGTCCTACTGTAAGTTGAGAATCGCTTTTGCATATGACATTATCAACTCCCATGTCTCTAGCTAAGAGTAATCCTGCAATTAGAGCTTCATATTCGGCTTGATTGTTGGATGTTTTAAACTCAAGTCTTAATGCCATCTCTACTTGGAAATTTTATAGTCCCTCAAGTACTCTCCCTGCGTCGCTTCCTTTCTTATTTGATGAGCTGTCCACATGTAATGTCCACTCCTCCTGTTGTGTTGTTGTTGGCAATTGAATAATAAAATATGCAAGAGACTGTGCCTTGATTGCTCCTCTCGGTTCGTATTTGATTCTGAATTCCGAAAGCTCCACTGACCATGCAACAATTCTACCTGCAAGTTCTGGTTTTCTTAGTATTTTAGATATTAGATAATCAGTTCTCACAATTATTTGATGATTCTAAAAGTATGGCTGAAGGCGTCTTGTTGTGTACATAAGTGTTAAGGCTATTTTTTCAACCAAAGGATATCTGGTTTTGGCATTTTGGAGGGATCTACTTACAAAGTATATTGGTTTTTGTTCTGGATTTTCTTGTATTAAGGCTGCTCCTATAGCCTCATGTGAGGTTGCTAAGTAGACTATGATAGGTTGGGCTGGCATGGGTTTGATTAGAATGAGTGGTTCAACTATCATACTTTTTAATTGGGAAAATGCTCAGTCACACTTCTCACTCCACTCAAAAGTTTCAACTCTTTTCAACAATTTTACTATTGGTTTTGTTTTCTCAGCTAGGATTGGTAAAAACCTTGCTAGGGCGTTCAACTTTCCAACCAGTCTTTGTACCTCCTTCAAATTTGTTGGACTTTTCATCTTCATTATTGCTTCACAATTATCAGGGTTTGCCTCAATGCCTTTGTTGGTTAGCATAAAACCTAAAAACTTTCCCCCTCACACCGAAAACACATTTTTCAGGATTTAACCGTATGTTATATTTTCTTATTCATGCAAAAACTTCTTCAAGATCTTTTACATGTCATTCCACTTCGGATGACTTAACAATCATGTCATCAACATAAACCTCCACATTCTTTCCAATTTTCTCTTTAAACACCTTGTCCATCAACCTTTGATATGTGGCTCCAACATTTTTTAAACCAAAAGGCATAACTTTGTAGCAATAGTTACTCGTATCAGTCATGAAAGTTGTATTAGGAATATCTGGCCCATACATCTGTATTTGATTATAACCCGAGTAAGCGTCAAGAAAGCTCATCATTTCATACCGATGATCCGATCGGTCATCGGTAGTCGATGACGTCAGCAGCAGAGAACCACGTGGACCACTTGAGGGGTGACACGTGGACCAGGTGGCAGAGAGGTCGGGGGGACGATCGCCAAGAAAGGTGATCGGTGGTCAGTAACCAAGTTACCACCGACAGATCAGGCGGCAGAGAGGTCGGGGGACAGATCACCCGGAATGGTGATCGGTGGTCAGTAACCAAGTGGCCACCAGCAGATCAGTTCCCAGACTCGCGCCTGGAGGCAGAGCGCGATAAGCGAATAAACACTGATCAGTCATCGGGTGTATTGTCATCGGGGTCTCGTGTTACACGCAGTTAAACTAGGACTAAGGTTCCCAGCGAGAGCGTTACGCATGGACCTCGCATGAGCACACCTCAGGGAATCATGCACGAGAGTGGCCTGAGGGAGCTAGTAAGCCAATCAGTGATTGGTGATTCCCTCAACCCATTACGTGCGTGGCATCGTGAAGGGTAAGTCGCCTACGCAGAGAGCAACGCTTGGTGAGTGTGCCTAGACCAGCCACACCCGACGTTTTCCTAAGAGTATGCGATTTACCTAGATAAGAGAAACATCCTAAGTTACTCCGCAAGGGCGTAACTTAGGCACACGAAGAGAAGCGCCAGAGCCCTTCCAGTAAGTGACACGTGTGTGGTTAGATGTGAGTTGCAGGCCTCCACGTGTCATCATCTGAGAGGGGTGCGGTCTAGACAAAAGAGCACTCCGTACCACTGAAGGTACAGACAGGCGCAGCCAAGCGCAGAGACGCGCAGACATGCGCAGACTCTCACGCTCCCCACTGCTGATTCTGAAGGTACGCTTTCTCTGAAAAGCATAACAGGGTTCTGAACATGCCAAAAAAGCATAACAGAATTCTGTTATGCCCAGAAGCAGGGAAAGAGAGATAAAAGAAGGAATCAGGGGAGAGTGAGGGGGAGGAAAAAAAAGAGAGACGAAAAACAGAGTGCAAGAGTTTTACACAGACACATTACTAGTTTCCAGTTTCTGGTGGTTCTGTTGGACTAACTTGATCGTCGGAGTGCAAACGGCCGCTAGAGGCGCCGTCTGTATGTTTTGCAGGTCACGTGTGGAACACCAAGAGAAGGTCCTGAGGGTGATTCTGCAGAAGACGCAGTCGCGTAGACAGGGCAGAGAGAGCTACGAAGCGATTCCTCCCCGTTCAAGTTGCCGGCAGGATCATTTGGCGTCCACCGTGGGGCAAGAGTGAATCGTTGTCCCATATATACCACAGTTTTAAAGCTTACCAGAGTTTTGTCAGTTTCCTTGATAGAGAAAGATGCCTAGAAACAGACAGCCATCACCTGCGCCATCCACTGACGAAGGAGCTGTGACAATGGCGCAGGTCCTGGAAATGGTGCGCACGCTGCAGGATAACGCCGCAGCGTCAAAGGTTGAACAAGAGAGGATGCAGACGGAGTTAGCTGCGTCACAAAGCAGGAACGACGAGCTGAATCGTGTCAATGAGGAGTTGAGAAGGACGCTGCAAGCGCAGAGGGAACACGTGATTGACGAAAGGGTGTCTAGGATGCCCTCACCTCCAAGAGCGTTCCCCATGCCATTCTCCCCTGAGATCATGGGAACCATGGTGCCTCCCAACCTGGTGGGGGTCAAGGCATCGTTCAAGGGGGTAGAAGACCCGGAAGCGCATCTGACGGCGTTCCACACCCAGATGATGTTGTCTGGGGGTTCAGACGCTGTCTACTGCAAAATGTTTATGAGTACGCTCAGCGGAATCGCCATGGAGTGGTTCGTAAGCCTACCAGAAGGACACATCACGTCTTTCTCTCAGTTCTCGAAGCTCTTCACTGAGCAATACATCGTCAACAAGGCACCTGCAGTGGTGTCCTACGATCTGTTCGACGTGCGCCAGTACCAAGGTGAGTCGCTGAAAGACTACCTCAACCGCTTTGGAGCACAAGTGGTTAGACTGCCCAGCAAAGATGAAGATATGCTGGTGCACGCGTTTAAGAAGGGTGTGCTGCCTGGCCCTTTCAGCGAGTCTCTCATCAGGAGCCATCCCAGCACCTTTGCAGAGATTCGACGACGTGCGGTGGCGCACATAGTGGCAGAAACGGAGGTTTCTGAGAAAAGGGGAAGTGCTGCACCACCCAGACCGCGTGGAGGGCAAGGAAAGCCACAACAAGCAAGGGTGCATGAGGCCAAGGAGGGAAAGAAGGTGTGGGAAAAACCTCGTCCCTATGCACCAGGCAAAGACCAGAGCAAGGGGCGTGCAAGGGAGAATAACGCACCCCTGAGATACAACTTCCTGGTGGGTTTGGCGGATCTCATCGCCCTTCCTGCCGTAGCAGCAAGATTACAAGTACCAGAGAAGATAGATAAGGTACTTGGAAGGAAGAAGAATGAATGGTGTGAGTTTCATTAGGCCTTTGGCCATACACTTCATTCCTGTTTGGCGCTGGGACACCAACTGGCAGAGTTGGTGAAGTCTGGTTTTCTAGCAGATTACCTGCGTGAGCCGCAGGGTGATCGCGCGTCAGGATCCCAAACTGGAGAACAACAACATGAAGTCCCTGTGCATGGGGAAGTGCAGACGATCGCGGGAGGCTTCTCTGGTGGGGGATGCACAGCTTCACAAAGAAGGAGATACACTCGATCGGTGATGGCGGTAGATGCAGTGGATGAGAGTCATTACCCTGAAGTGGACATTATCTTCAGGAAAGCTGACCTACGGGACGTTGTCCCGCACGACAACGACCCTGTGGTCATTTCTCTCATCACAGCAGGAAGACGAGTGCATAGAGTACTCGTAGATCAAGGAAGCTCGGCGGATGTCATGTTCTGGCCAACATTCAACAAGCTACAGTTGTCCCCTGATCAATTAAGACCGTATACGGGTTGTCTCTACGGTTTTGCAGGGGATCAGGTAGAGGTGCGGGGATACATCGAGCTGAGGACAACGTTCACTGACGGAACAACAGCCCGCACTGAAAAGATAAAGTACCTAGTGGTGAATGCCCCTTCTGCGTACAACGTTTTGTTGGGAAGGCCCACGCTCAATAGACTGGGCGCAATACCATCGACGAGGCATATGAAGTTGAAGCTGCCGTCGATGGAGGGGACCGTGATAACCATCAAGTCGGATCAGGCTGAGGCAAGACGCTGTTATGAGAACAGCTTGAAGCAAAAGAGAAGTGTGTGCCATGTCACCACAAAACCACCACCAGGCGTGCGCGAAGAGCGATTGGTGGTCAGGGAGACACAAGGCGCTCAGAGGATGGAGGATGCCGCGGTGGGGGGCTCCCAGGTAGCCCAAGTCGAAGAAGAGGAGGAAGGCGCGATCACCCCCCGCGAGTCAGGGATCGCGAGGGCGGTCATCGCCAGCGAGAGAAGGCCCCACCCAGCTGAGGGATGGGTCGAAGTGGACGTCGGGGGAAGAAAGTTCAAGTTAGGGGGATCCCTTGCTGAAGAAGAGCGAATGCTGATCATGGGTGTGATTGAGAAGCACATGAATGCCTTTGCATGGTCAGCATCCGACATGCCAGGAATCGACCCCGATTTCCTCTGCCATCGTCTGTCGATGGACCCCATGGTTCGACCTGTGCGTCAGAGGCGAAGGAAGTTCAACGAAGAGAAGAGGAAGGTGATCCGCGACGAAGCGCAGAAGCTCCTTGCTGCAGGGCATATCAGAGAAATCCAGTACCCCGAGTGGCTAGCGAATGTGGTACTGGTTCAGAAGGCAAGCGGCAAGTGGAGAATGTGCGTGGACTTCACTGACCTCAACAAGGCGTGTCCCAAGGATTCTTACCCCCTACCCAGTATAGACGCTCTAGTCGATAGCGCATCGGGGGGAAAGCTACTTAGCTTCTTGGACGCTTTCTCGGGGTATAACCAGATCAGGATGCACCCAATGGATGAATGCAAGACTGCGTTTATGACGGAACGGTCTTGCTATTGCTACAAGGTCATGCCATTTGGGTTAAAGAATGCGGGGGCTACCTACCAGCGGCTCATGGATAGGGTGCTCTCGCCCATGCTGGGAAGGAACGTACACGCCTATGTAGATGACATGGTGGTTACGTCCCAAGAGAAGAAGCATCATGCAGCTGATCTGGAAGAGCTATTCGCCACCATTGCCAAGTACAGGCTGAAGCTCAACCCTGAAAAATGCATTTTCGGTGTGGAGGCTGGGAAGTTCTTGGGTTTCCTCTTGACAGAGCGGGGAATCGAAGCTAACCCGGAGAAGTGTGCGGCGATCGTGGCAATGAGGAGCCCAACGACGGTGAAGGAGGTGCAGCAGCTCACCGGTCGCTTGGCAGCTCTGTCCCGGTTTATGTCCGCTGGAGGGGAGAAAGGTCACTCATACTTCCAGTGTCTCAAACGCAACAGCAGATTTCTCTGGACACAGGAGTGCGAGGAGGCTTTCATCAAGTTAAAGGGGTACCTGGCGAGCCCACCAGTCTTGCGAAAGCCCCAGGTAGGCATCCCTCTTCGTCTATACTTTGTTGTTACGGAGAGAGCAGTCAGTTCAGTCCTGGTGCAAGAGCAGGACCAGGCCCAGAGGCCTGTTTACTTCGTGAGTAAGGTGCTGCAAGGCCCTGAAACAAGGTACCAGGCCCTCGAGAAGGCTGCTCTGGCGGTGGTGTTTTCAGCCAGAAGACTCAGGCATTACTTCCACAGCTTCACAGTGGTGGTGATGACTGATCTGCCTATCCAGAACGTATTGAAGAAACCTGATGTAGCAGGCAGGATGGTCAAATGGGCAGTAGAATTGTCAGAATTTGATATTCGGTACGAGCCCCGAGGACCGATCAAGGGCCAGGTGTTCGCGGACTTCGTAGTCGAGCTATCATCAATCGCGACACCTACAGAAGGGCTAAATTTCCGATGGGTGTTATCGGTGGATGGCTCCTCTAATCAGCAGGGAAGCGGCGCGGGAGTCATCCTGGAAGGACCAAATGGGGTACTGATCGAGCAGTCCCTCCGCTTTGCCTTCAAAGTTAGCAACAATCAGGCGGAGTATGAGGCCCTGATCGCAGGAATGTTGCTAGCAAGAGAAATGGGAGCAAGAAATCTGCTGGCCAAGAGCGATTCGTTACTGGTCACCGGGCAGGTTACCGGGGAGTTCCAAGCAAAGGATCCCCAGATGGCAGCCTACCTGGAGTATGTGCAGCTCCTGAAGACGTCCTTCGCTGAGTTTGAGTTAGTGCACGTGCCAAGAGAGCAGAATGCCCGAGCAGACCTGCTTGCCAAGCTGGCCAGCTCAGGCAAGGGGGGGAAGCAGAGGACCGTCATTCAGGAGACCCTGAAGGTGCCGCGCGCGTTCGTATCAGACAACCAGGTGCTTCATGTATGCAAGTCAATGGAGCGTCTAACGATCGGTCATCGGTCGGTGACCCAAGAAACGCTAAGAGCACCGAGGGTGAGATCGCGACCCTCAAAGACCGATGAGTCGATGGAGGTTCATGCGGAGAAGGAACCCGACACCTGGATGACGCCATACCAGCTATACTTAGAAGATGGTGTACTCCCGCTCGATCTGGCAGAGGCAAAAAGAATAAAGAAGGGTTCAAGTAAGTTTACTCTTATAGATGGAAGCCTATTTAGATTTGGATTTTCTCACCCTGTGCAGATCTGTGTACACGGCGAGCAATGCACCAGACTCATGTCTGAGCTGCACGAGGGGGTGTGCGGAAGCCATGTAGGTGGTCGCGCTTTGGCAAGTAGAGTACTCCGCGCGGGGTACTACTGGCCAAAACTGAAGGAAGATTGCATAAGGTTTGCTCAGCGATGCAAACAATGTCAACTGCATGCAGATTGGCACAAGGCACCCCCTGAGGAGTTGAGGTCCATCCATAGCCCGTGGCCATTCCATACATGGGGGATTAACATCTTAGGACCCTTTCCCCTGGCGACAAGGCAGATGAAGTTCCTCATTGTGGCCATTGAATATTTCACCAAGTGGGTGGAGGCAGAGCCAATTGCACACATCACCGCACAGAAAGTCGAACACTTCGTCTGGAAGAACATTGTCTGCCGCTTCGGAATACCCAAGAGGTTGGTTTCCGACAATGGCACCCAGTTCACAAGTCATCAGCTGAGGAAGATGTGTGAAGAGTTAAAGATACAACAGGTTTTCGCTTCAGTAGAGCACCCACAAACAAATGGGCAGGTGGAGTCAGCAAATCGAGTGGTGCTCAGGGGGCTGAAGCGAAGACTAGACAAGGCCAAAGGAGGCTGGGCAGAGGAGGTCCCCAGAATTGTATGGTCTTATCACACCACCCCACAGTCCAGCACCCGTGAGACACCCTTCAGCCTTGTCTATGGGACAGACGCCATGATTCCTGTGGAAATACAGGAGAGCTCCCCCAGATTCTTGAACTTCGTTGCTGAAGAGTCCAATGAAGAGCGTAAGGTGAATCTGGATCTGCTAGACGAAGTGCGGGAAGAGGCCAGAGTCAGTGCTGAAGCTGTGAAGAGAAGAGTAGAGCAGAGGCACAACTCTAAAGTGAGGCCCAGGCGCTTCCAGGAAGGTGATCTGGTGATGAGAAAGGCGCATCAGAATGACATGCAGAACAAGTTATCCCCAAAGTGGACAGGCCCGTACAGAGTGGTGGAGACATTAGAGAACGGAGCCTATCGCCTAGAGACTTTGGAAGGAGGAGCAATCCCCAGAACATGGAACGCCACCCATTTAAAATTTTATTTCAGTTAAAGTTGTACAGTAATGGCGTTCTCGCGCTAAAAGACACATGTTTGTATGTGGTGGAAACAGTTGAACAGACAAGGGGGCACTCTTTTCCCTAAGGAGGGTTTTTAACGAGGCCACCCAATTAAAGAAAAATTTCCAGCATATAAAGTGTGCTCAAGTATTAAAGTTAAAATCCTCCTTGCCCCAGGTGCAAGTGCAGGTGATTGGTTAGGCCCTACTTGCCCTAGGCGCAAGTACTGGCACCGATCTAAGTCTTCCTCACCCCAGGTGTGAGCGCAAGCAGTTAAAGGTTTGAAAAGCCAGGGGGGCTAGTAAGACCAAGAGTGGGCAAGGAAAGGTTTTGACAAAAACGTCCTTACCCACTTGGCATACACCAATATGGGCCCAGTAAGACTCTTAGTCCGAAACCCTTCTCACCCCAGGAGTGAGGCAGGGAATGAGCGACTCAACCCGCCAAGGGGTGATGACCTTGGGGAAAGTAAGAGGGGTTAGCGAGAAACACTTTTCTTTCCCCAAGACGAGGCATCACCTTGAGCGATCGATGTCAAAGTCCTCCATGCACTTAGCGCTAGAGCGACAGAGAAAGCCAAGTAAAGACTAAAGAACGATCACTGATGAGTCGTCAGTAATTGGCTAGTGGTGCAAAGCAGCGCACGAGGACTGTTAAACACCAAGCTGAGGGAATAGCCAGTCGTGATCAAGTAGAAGCGAAAGAATGAGAGAAGCAGATCGCGCTAAGCCTAAGCTGGTTAACACTTAGTCGTGCGCAAAGTGAAAGACAAAGCTTAAGATCGCGCTAAGCCTAAGCTGATTAACACTTAGTCGTGCACAAAGTGAAAGACAAAGCTTAAGATCGCGCTAAGCCTAAGCTGATTAACACTTAGTCGTGTGCGAAAGGAAAGGTAAAGCCCAAGATCGCGCTGAACCTAAGCTAGCTAACAGTTAGTCACGCACATAAAGGTAAGTGAAGCTCAAAGAAAATACAAGGGAAGAAACTTATGCAATAAAAGAAGCATTGAGAGTTTGTATTCACAGTCAAGTCTTATACAAATTTTAGAGTAATAAGAAAATTGTGCAGAAGTTAAATTTACAGGGAAGAAAAAAGATTAAGGGGCAGGAGGGATGAGCTTCCCATCTACCACTTCATGATAGATGCTGAACTGCGAGAGGTCCAGGTCCGGGAGAACGCATCTGATTTGCTCGAGTGCTAGCTCGAATCCATCAAAAAGGGCATCAGCACCCACATTCATCAAATCAGCATTCTCCGCCTCCAGTTTCTGCTTTGAGGCCTCCGCAGCATCCCTCTCAGTGGTGATGGCAGCAAGGGAGGAGGCAGCTTCGGACAGTTTGCCCACCACCTCCTCGAGTCTCTTCTCTCCAGCTGCAGCTGCTTCTTTGGTGGACTCGAGCTCCCCCACTATTTGAGAATTCAGTTGGCGTAGGGAGGAGGTCTCGGCCCGCAGCTCCACCACCGTGCAGTCCAAGGAACTAACAGCTTGCCCCATCAAGATCTCTGTCTTGATGGTCTCTTGGACCTGCGCTAGGTACTCCCTCCTAGCTTTCTCCACCATGCCCCGCATCAACTCCACAGATCCTTGGGCAGCTTCGAAGTCACTTCGCAGTGACTCCTTGTCGTGCTCAAGATCCTTCACCCTCTTCTCCAGGGCTAGTTGCTTGCGATGCTGGGTGGAAAACTCCAGAGAGAGCACTACCTGCTTGGCCAGGTGCATATCCACCTCATCACCACTCCACTCGACAAGCTCCCGGTTACTTATGAGTTGTCGGACCAGGGTGATGACCCTGCTGAAGTTTTCGTGGTTGGCCCCAGAAGTGCTTGGGCGCAAGCTGGACCCCCCACCTTCAGCAGTGGCGTTGGGGATGGGCAGCGGTGGTGGTGGACTCCCAGCAGGATGAGCAGGTGGACCAGGTGATTGGCCTGCTGGGGGGAAGATGGCAGTTGGGAAGTTGGAGGCAACTGCTGGCCTAGAGAAGGAAGACTGGAGGGCTCTGAGGCAGGTTGAGCACAGGGAGGTGGGGAAGACCCTTCCTCTACTTCCACTACCTCAATCTCGCCAGGCTGGAGAGATGAGGCCCCCTCAACCGCTGCTCTTTTCCTTTGGCGGTGAACAAGAGGAGAGCCTGAGCTCTCCTCTTCAGTTGAAGCAGCAGCAGAAGAGGCGGAAGCTTTCACCAGCCTTTTCCTTTTCTTCCCTGGCTCGGGGCCTTCAGCTGGCGCGACCGAGAGTGGAGGGGCCGCAATGGGCTCAGTTGTAGAAGAAGAGGAACCAGTGCCCTTGGCTCCCCTACGTTTGGCAAGCTCCAGCAGGGCCAGCTTCCTGTCTTTCCCCGTCATTGAGTCTGCATAGACGAGAAAGGGAGGGGTTAGTTGGCCAAGTTATGCAAGTAAATCAAAAAGCACATAAAAACATGCATGAGAAGAGACAAGTATCCTAAGAAGTGCAAGAAGAGCTACCTATATACTTTTTCAAAGCCACCACATCAAATTCATCCTTGATGAGGCGGGCGGAGTTGTACTTGGCCCCCAGGAGCAGCCCACATAGCTCGCGCTCGTAGGGGGCCATAGCTTCGAGGTCCCTGGACTTCTTGAATTCAACTCCAGGAACCCAGTAGAGGGGGTATCCCTCGAGCAAATTTGGACTTTGAGGAGTAGCATATATCATGTAGAATCTGCCCTTCCAGTCTTTGAAGGATTGCTGGTACAGGCCTAGGAGCACCCGCCCAGCAACCCCGTTCAGGCTAACCCAGGACCTGTCCCCAGGGTTCTTCGCTTCGAAGAAGTAGAGGAATACGTCCACAGAGGCGTTGTGTTCGAAATGGCTGCAAAGGATTTGAAATGCCCGGATGAAGGCCCAGGCATTTGGATGGAGTTGACAAGGCGCGATGTTTAACTCCATCATCAGCTCCTTTTCGAAGAAGGTGAAAGGGAGGCGCAGTTTCAACCTTTTGAAGATAACGGAGTAGATGAAGACGAAGGGCACCCCATTGGTGGCCCTGTCATCCGCGCAGATGGGCATTCCTCGAGGAGGAATGCGAATTCGGATATTGAAGTCGTTCTCCCTGTCGATGGCGCAGGAAGGCTCATCAGGATTGTGGCTTAGCAGGGACTCGAGATGGCCCTCGGGCAGTAGAGTGGAGGTTTCAGCGAGCAAAGCCAGGGGAGCCCATTGGTAGACCCTGGCATTGTCGTGGTAGGAGGTAGCCACAGGCGGTGGTGGAGCTGGCGCACTCGCGGAAGGCTGTGCACCAGAAGAAGAAGCAATGATGCGCGCAGTTTGTTTCAGGCGAGCCATCGTGAGATAGCTGCAAATGGAGGAAAAACGAAAAAGTCAGAATGAATGGGAGAAGAAGGAATGATGAATGTTTCGGTGAAAACAGAAAAGGGAAAGGAGAAGGAGATGCCCAGATGAAAAGAAAAGGAAGAAGAAGCAGAAGCCAGGGTAAGAGCACGAAAAAACCCTAGCGCGGGTTCGAGAGAGGGAAATAGAGAAGATGAATGCATGATAACCAGAATGATAAATGCAATCGGTAAAGATGACCAAAAAGGGGCAAGGGAGAAGAAAAACCATACCTTTGGATGATCGCAAGAGTTTGGGAAGCAGAGAATTTGAAGAAAGATGGGTGCGCAGAGGAGAAGTTCGTAGAGAGTCTGGGAGTCGAATGAAGAAGATGGAGGAACAGTGAAAGGGGCGCGCCAATTTGAATAAGAGAAGCGCTAGCGACGCGCAGCGCTGGCCGTTGATGGGGCCACGTGTCGCGAGATTAAGAGGAGAAGCCCAAACGTTAAAGAAGCAGCACGTGAGGTGGCACGTGAGGCGGCCCCACTTGCCACGTGGACTGAGGGCACGACCACTTAGTCTCTTCGCTGAGAACGAGTTCTCGACTCGAGACTGGGGGGCTTGTGATCCGATCGGTCATCGGTAGTCGATGACGTCAGCAGCAGAGAACCACGTGGACCACTCGAGGGGTGACACGTGGACCAGGTGGCAGAGAGGTCGGGGGACGATCGCCAAGAAAGGTGATCGGTGGTCAGTAACCAAGTTACCACCGACAGATCAGGCGGCAGAGAGGTCGGGGGACAGATCACCCGGAATGGTGATCGGTGGTCAGTAACCAAGTGGCCACCAGCAGACCAGTTCCCAGACTCGCTCCTGGAGGCAGAGCGCGATAAGCGAATAAACACTGATCAGTCATCGGGTGTATTGTCATCGGGGTCTCGTGTTACACGCAGTTAAACTAGGACTAAGGTTCCCAGCGAGAGCGTTACGCATGGACCTCGCATGAGCACACCTCAGGGAATCATGCACGAGAGTGGCCTGAGGGAGCTAGTAAGCCAATCAGTGATTGGTGATTCCCTCAACCCATTACGTGCGTGGCATCGTGAAGGGTAAGTCGCCTACGCAGAGAGCAACGCTTGGTGAGTGTGCCTAGACCAGCCACACCCGACGTTTTCCTAAGAGTATGCGATTTACCCAGATAAGAGAAACATCCTAAGTTACTCCGCAAGGGCGTAACTTAGGCACACGAAGAGAAGCGCCAGAGCCCTTCCAGTAAGTGACACGTGTGTGGTTAGATGTGAGTTGCAGGCCTCCACGTGTCATCATCTGAGAGGGGTGCGGTCTAGACAAAAGAGCACTCCGTACCACTGAAGGTACAGACAGGCGCAGCCAAGCGCAGAGACGCGCAGACATGCGCAGACTCTCACGCTCCCCACTGCTGATTCTGAAGGTACACTTTCTCTGAAAAGCATAACAGGGTTCTGACACTTGCCAGAAAAGCATAATAGAATTCTGTTATGCCCAGAAGCAGGGAAAGAGAGATAAAAGAAGGAATCAGGGGAGAGTGAGGGGGAGGAAAAAAAAGAGAGACGAAAAACAGAGTGCAAGAGTTTTACACAGACACATTACTAGTTTCCAGTTTCTGGTGGTTCTGTTGGACTAACTTGATCGTCGGAGTGCAAACGGCCGCTAGAGGCGCCGTCTGTATGTTTTGCAGGTCACGTGTGGAACACCAAGAGAAGGTCCTGAGGGTGATTCTGCAGAAGACGCAGTCGCGTAGACAGGGCAGAGAGAGCTACGAAGCGATTCCTCCCCGTTCAAGTTGCCGGCAGGATCAATTATTGCTTCACAATTATCAGGGTTTGCCTCAATGCCTTTGTTGGTTAGCATAAAACCTAAAAACTTTCCCCCTCACACCGAAAACACATTTTTCAGGATTTAACCGTATGTTATATTTTCTTATTCATGCAAAAACTTCTTCAAGATCTTTTACATGTCATTCCACTTCGGATGACTTAACAATCATGTCATCAACATAAACCTCCATATTCTTTCCAATTTTCTCCTTAAACACCTTGTCCATCAACCTTTGATATGTGGCTCCAACATTTTTTAAACCAAAAGGCATAACTTTGTAGCAATAGTTACTCGTATCAGTCATGAAAGTTGTATTAGGAATATCTGGCCCATACATCTGTATTTGATTATAACCCGAGTAAGCGTCAAGAAAGCTCATCATTTTATGGCTAAATGTGGCGTTGATACTATTGCTCCCAACTTGTTTAAAGAATACCTTCCCAACAAAGCATTATATGACGTACAAGCATCAACTACCAAATACCTGATTTTAATTTTTCTTGTTGCACTCCCTCTTTCGAATGTTGTTAATAAATCAATATACCCCTTGGTACTCACCCTTTCGCCCAAAAAGCCAATAATTTGCTCTCGGAAGGGCACCGTATCTTCCTCTTTCAAGTGTAATTTCTTAAAGGTATCGCAAAATAATATATCCACTGACCTTCCTTGGTCTACAAGAATCTCCATAACCGCATACTCTGTTATTTCTACTATTATTACCATTGGATCATCATGATCATGATCGATCTCTTGAAAATCTTCATCCGTAAAAAGAATTAGTGGCAAAGTTCTTCTCTTAAAAACATGATTGATTGTTTTGCCATTTCTCCAATATTGTTTTCTTGCTAACGATGATTCCTTACCAAAAAATCCTCCCAAAATTGTGTTAATGAAACCCCTCACTGGTCTTCCTAGACTTCTTTCTCTACTTCTTCTTACTGATTGTGTACTTTGGTAACCTCTTTCATTTCTTGTTTCCGGTCTACCTCCTCTCCTTTCATATCTTCTTTCCACTCTCCTGTTATCTTTTCTCTTAAACCTCTTTATCCTCATTTCTCCTAACTCTCCATTTCTCGTATCACTTTTAGGACTTTGCCTTATTCGTACGTTTCCACTTTTGACAAAACGCCTCAACTGTCCAGCTTGAATTAACTCTTCTATTCTATCTTTCAAACCGATACACTCTTCTGTATGATGACTGTACCGACCACTCCTCGGGCATCGTTGAGCACTGGTAATATTGGTGCCACGTAATCCGGGTCCCACGAGCGGTGTGGGCTAGTATCTTGCGAAGCACGTGCGCGAAGGAGCCAAAGAGTGGTCAGACATCAGTCACCAGGATGTACCGACGTGCCACTGGACAATGTGGAGAGGTTGGACATCGGAACCCGAACAACAGAGTTGGTGTTAAAAGAAGACATAAAATAAAGAGAGGATAAAGCCCAAAGCCCAAGAAGGCCAAAGCCCAAAAAGCCCAAGTCCATCCCATGAGAGGCAAGGCCAAGCATTAAATAAAAGAGCATCATTTGAATTACTCTTGTATAGTTGTAGGAGGTGTGGATATTAAATAAAGGAGTGTGAATATATAAAATAAAGTCACATTGTACATGTGACTTAAGAGAGTAGCTGTAGGTGTAGTTTTTAGGAGGTGTCATAGTAGAAAAAGGTCACACCTCCCATGTGACTTGTTTTTGGTGGGAATTTCAAAAGAGTTTCATTTGAAATTTCCCACCTATTTTCCAGCACCCTCACACTATAAATAGAGGTGTGGGCTCTTGTAAAATTCAGATTTGAATTTTGAATTAGAGAAACTCTACTCAAATTGAGAGAGAATTGTGTGAGAACTTGCCTTCTCCTCTACCTTGTCTTATCTTGAGTGCCTTGGTTCTCTCAAGTGGCGGCATTTGCTCACTTATCTTGGAGTCTTCACACTTCAAGTGGCGTGACCACCAACTAAGCTCTTCATGCTCATAAGTTCCTCTCTTCTCCATCTTTTCATTTCATCTTCATGTCATACGAAATTCCTAAACATGTCGGGCCCACCCGTCAGAGGTTGCACTCCAGTTAGGGAACCCATACGCTAGGTTATCCTAAGAGTAGGGTAACAACAGTGTCGGGCCCACCCCCTCAGAAAGCCCATTTTGGGTAAAGTGGACCCTAGTTTCAGCCTATATAAAGGGAAGTAATAAACTTAGTAAGGTATGTTATTCATTTGCGCTGCTTAACACACACACAGTGACAGTTACACAGTTTTGGTGTTTCCTAACCCTAATACTGACTTGAGCATCAGAGTGCAAACGGCCTCTAGGGTGCCCTTTGTCTTTGTGTTTCTAGGCAAAAAGCACGTGTGAAGCGCAGGGATTCAGGACGTGAGAGTGATGTAGACGCACGAAGGCATATTTGGTCAACCGGCAGGAACATTTGGCTCGCACCGTGGGGCACGATACAAAACATTGTCCCTCCAACAAGAACCAGACAGATCCAGGAGATGAGAAGTACGAGGTAGGGACCTGTTGCACCAAACGGGGGTGAAGGCCTCACCCTGCAACAAGTTATGGAGACAATGCGAGCCCTTCAGGAAGAGATGACCACGTCGAGAGCAAACCAAGAACACATCCAGGTTGACTTGGTGGCGTCGCGAGCAACGAGCGAAGAACTGCGTCGTTCGAATGAGGAACTGCACAGGGATCTGCAAAATCGCACATGCGAGCGTGAGGAGGAAGATCAAGAACCTGCGCCGCCGCCCAGGGAATTCCCGACGCCGTTCTCGCAAGAAATCATGGATGTCGTAATACCAGCCATGCTTGTAGGGCCCAAGGTGACCTTCACTGGTACGGGGACCTGGAGGCCCATCTCACGGCTTTCCACACGCAGATAATGCTGGTTGGGGGCTCCGATGGGGTGAGATGCAAGCTGTTCATGAGCACCCTGACGGGAACAACGATGGACTGGTTCATCATCCTCCCTGATGGCCATGTAACGTTGTTCCCACAACTTAAAAGTTGTTCAGAGCACAATACATTGCGAATCGGGCTCCCCCGTCTATATCTTATGATCTCTTTGACGTAAGACAATATCAAGGAGAGTCTTTGAAGGAGTTACTCCACCGCTTTGGAGCACAGGTAGTGAGGTTGAACCTCAAGGACGAAAGGATGATGGTGCATGCCTTCAGGAAGGGCATTGTGATGGAAGAGGCCCCAACACCAATCTATTGAAAGGCCACCAAAATGTCAAATTGAGGCAACCACTAGAGTTATGGTCAAAGAGGGGTCAAAAGGACGCATTCTACATGTCATAAACTCTAGTGTAGAATAGTTTTTACATTTTTGTCAAAAGTAGCATAGTTTAATTCATTTGTATTTTTGTTGAAACATGCAAAGTGGTACCTAAAATGCTAACCTAAGTTTAATTAGAGTTTCTTACTTCTAATTAAACTTAGGTCCAACCCACATTTAGCCTAATTGGAGCGTAAGGTTCTAGAACTCCTAGCACATGGAAGAATTCTAGAACCTACCTCACATGTGCTGAATTTAGGAGCCACCTTCCCATGTGCCAACATTTGAATTTCCCTCCAATTCTCTTTTCATATTCAGCCCACTCTTGCTATATATAGAGGAGCTTGGGTCATGTAAATTCAAGATTAATACATGAGTGAATTGCTGCCAAAATTGTGCCAATTTCACTCTTTGCCCAAAACCTCCTAGGTTAGGCTCTTAATCTTCATAAACCTCCCTTTCCAAGTAGAGTTGGCCTCACCACTCTCAAATTCTACTTCTCATGCACCTTCAAGGTCACCACCACTCTTAGGAGGACCTTGTTCCATCTCCAATCCATGAAGCTTCCGCAACTCATCAACAAATCCGAAAATATGAAGGCACAAATCCATCATTTGGTATCATGAGCTATGGTTCTTCAAGAGCTAAGTGTGCCTTCTTCTTTTCATTTTAATTTTTGTGTTTGATTCTGGATTCCTTGTTGTTCACCACTTCCATATTGTCTTTGTATTTTAATTTTCGTTTTGAATTGGTGTGCTGTTTGGAAATTCCAATCGGTGCATCTTGTTCAATTGTTCTTGAACAATCCTTGTGCAATTTTGTGTAGGATTCCATATAGTTTTGTGTTGCTGTTCTGTTTTTGGTTTATTTGAGTCTTTATTGCAATTTTAATCGGTTCATATTGTTGAAGCTGGAGGAAGCTTCTTCCCTACCAAGGCTTAATGTGTGTTTGATGAAGAAAATGGCTTGAGTGCTTTGAAGATTGTAATAGGCTTTTAGATTCATATGTAATTAGGCTTGTAAGTGTGTATGATTGCCTTTTGCTGTGTAACCTATCCTAGATGCCTAACCAAGTCTAGATCAAGCACATGATGTGGTTAAATGGTTTTTGAAAAGTCTTTTGAAATGTTTTTAACAGTTTTAAAACAGTACACAAATAAATCTGTTTTATGGAGAAAGAATCTGTTTATTTCTTCTCTGTTAAAAAGGCTTTCGTTTAATGGTTTTTGAAAAGCTTTTTAAAATGGTTTTAACAGTTTTAAAACAGTACACAAATAAATCTGTTTCATGGAGAAAGAATCTGTTTATTTCTTCTCTGTTAAAAGGCTTTTCTAAACTTCTGTTAAGGCACCAAGGGAAAGCTCAGTTCGTTATTTCAGTTAAGCTGAGCTGGCCTGTGTGTTATACTTTAATCTGTTTTACTGTGAAAGAACAGGTTTATTCCTTGGTGTGCTGAAAGGTTTTTCACAAGTTAGTTAGGGCTCCAAAGGTACCACTCAGACAGTTATTTCTGTTAAGCTGAGTTGGCAGTTTTTACAGAATAAATCTGTTAAGTTCAAAACTGAATCTGTTGTTTTCTTAACTGCTTTTCAACTGTTTTTTGAAAAGAAGTTAGAAACTGTTTTCTATATAAACAATGTCTCTCTCACATGAAAGAGTGCTGAGGAATTACGCTTTTAACAGAGATTAAACAATTTCCATGTGAGAAGAAGGATTGAAAAGAGTTTGTGAAAGGTTTCCAAAGAGATTTTCAAGTGTGCTTGTTCTAGGAAACCTTGAATCTTGGTGAAGGTGCTGGTGCAGTTTCTGCAGCAAATTGAACTACTGGTTTTGAGTTCTTGCATCTTCTTTTCAGGTGTAATCTTTCCTTTATTCTGTTTTGTAAAGGTGTAAGTGTTAGTCACTCCTTGATAGGGTTTCTTGGAGTGCAAGGTGTGCTGAAATAGGGTTTTTCAGCATTGTATGTGGTGTTCTTGTAGGGTTCAAGAACTGCTGGTTTTGTAAGTAATTGGCACTGTTTTTTAGTGAATTCCACCTTGGGGTAAGGTGAGACTGGATGTAGCTCTGTATGAGTGAACCAGTATAAAAACGTGTGTATCTTGCATTCTCATCCCTGCACTCTTTTCTGTCTTTGCTTAATCCTGTCAAGAACTAAATCTGTTCTTTTTAAATTGAATCTGTTAATTCTGGGTTAAGTGAAAATTGTTCTTCCTGTTTTGTTAAAGGTTTCTGATCATAAACAAGGTTGCTGCATATAATGGCTTAAGTGAAGTGTGAACAAACTGACCATTCATTAAAACCTGTGAAAGGAACATTTTTCTTGAGATCTTGTGTTGTGTAATTTTGGTTGATCTCTAAGCATAGCTATATCCTTTATCCTCACAATAATAAGCTGATCTGGTTCTGTTCTGATTCTCTGTTGATCACAATTTTACAGTGAACAAAATTCAGATTGTGCCAATACTGCTCTGAAAAATCAATCTGTTTCGTGTAAAATCAATCTGTTCTTTTTGCTTCTGGAATACTGAAAAATTGTGTGTTCTTGCGAAAATTTTATAAGCTCAATTCACCCCTCCCCTCTTGAACTTAGACACTAATAGACCCAACACATATTGTGTGTCTTGAGTCATTTTAATTTTTGAATCCATTTGTGTTTTGTCTAAGTCACGTTTCTTCTAATTTGTCATCAAATCCATGTAGTGCTGATTTTGTTGATAATTTTGGTTTCTTGATTTGATTTGAGTCCAGATTTATAATTCTGTGTTTGTTGATCCTTTTGGTGCATTTTTCTTTTTAGTTTGAGTTCATATTTGTGTGTTAGATCCATACAAATTCATATACATCCACACCATTGTGTTTTTGAAGTTTCTTCAATATGTTTTTAATTCCAGAATTAGGAATACTCTGTTTTTCAAATTCTGAGCTGACTGTTTTTTGTCATGAAATTAAAATACGTTGAAGAAAAATTATGAAAATCTGGATCTATACAGATTGATGTATTAGAAAGTCAAGAAAAAAAGAATCATATCAAAAGACAAAATAGAAAAAAATGATAAATCATACAAAAAAAGTGTGCATCCTAGCGCCAAAAGAAACGGTAATTGGACAAGAATTTTGAAAAATTTATCACAATTATTTGGTGCATAATTTTTGGTGTGATTCCAGCGCCAAAAGTTTGCTAAGACCTTGAATTGTTTGTGGTTCAAATTTCAGAATCAAATTTCAAATATCTAGCTCAGCATAAATTTTATAAGTCACGTTTTTTGGACCTAAAATTTCCAGTTGTACTGTTTTGGTTTTTCTAATCAATTCTAGTGTCATTCTCTAAGTTCAATTTGTGTGCCACCTTTTGTTGAGTGCTTATTTTTATTGCTTGTCCAATATTATTCGATACTCCTTCTAGTTGTGTCATATAAATCAAATCCATTTGTTGTTGTCCTAATTTTAAATTTGAATTGTTCTTTGCTTTCATTTCTTGACTTCTAAATTGTTGATGAACAAAATTCAAATTGGTGTTTGTTAAGTGGAAATTAACCTAGTGGTGAGTCCATCCCTACTTAGTAGGTACTGTTTTGAAGAATTTAATTGACTAACCATAAGAGGTTAAGGCAAGGAGCTGCAACAAATACAAATTCAAACACATACACATTGTAGAACACAACAATGAAGATCAATCACAAGCCAAGGAGTGCATAGTTTAGGAAATTTGAATTTTATTTTGTGTAATTCAGTTTCTTTGTATTTACTTTGAGTTGTAATTACATTCAACCTTGTTTAATTAGTGGAATAATTACGTGTAGACGGTGAGTGTGTCTTCAATGGCTCCAAGTGTCTAGAAGCCTCACCTTAGGAAACGTCTAGTTTAAAGCTTTCTAGTTAGCAATCTTTAATTGTGTTTAGTAATTGTTTTGCTTTAATTACTTGTCTTGTATTTCTTTTAATTGCTTTACATTGTTTTCTTTGCATAAAATTGTGTATTCATTCTACTTGTGACTCACGTAATTTACTTAGAAAAAGGTGTGAGACAAGTTTTGAGGGATAGTTTTTGGCAAGGAAAGACTTGGTACTTAAGAAGTCCTAGTGACTCACCTCTCTTTCCTGGAAAGCTACCTTCACTACTATCCTTATCTTTTTTGAAGTAAAATACCTAGGCCACAAGTCTTTAACCATGTCTTCTCCATCTCGCAATTCTAGCGAAAGTGATATGGCAATTATTAAAAACCTTGCGGAAAAAGTTGCCCAAGATGTTCAAACACTTTCATTTAGACAATTGCATCATGAGGCCCAACTTAAAGAAAGGGATGCTCAATTTGTGCTAATATGAGATGATTTGAAAGTGGTTAAAGATGAATTCACAAAATCTAAAAAGAATTCACATCCATCTAGCTTTAGGGGTAATGAATCCTATGGGGAATAAAGCCTTAGGATCAATGAATATTATTAACCACCCCCAAGAAGAGGTAGAAGAGAAAAGAAAGAAAGCCCTAGGGAGGTTAGGATAGACCTACCTCATTTCCATGGTAAGGAGAATGTAGAAGCCTATCTAGATTGGGAAATGAAGGTAGAACAATTGTTTGCATGTCACCATGTGAGCGAAGAGAACAAAGTATCCTTAGCCACCCCAAGTTTCCAAGGCAATGCTATGTATTGGTGGACGACCCTTGAGAGAGATAGGCGTCTTCATAAGGATCCTCCCATAGAATATTGGAATGATCTTAAGGGTGCCTTAAGACGTCGCCATATGCCTTCATATTACAATAGGTAGTTGATGGACAAGCTCCAAAGACTGCAACAATAGACAATGAGTGTAGAGGAATATAGGCATAAAATGGAACTATACATGATGAAAGCTTCTATTAGGGAATCTGAATCCATTACCATAGCAAGATTTTTAAGTGGGCTTAACCTTGAGATTAGAGATAGAGTTGAACTTTTACCTTACCAAGACTTGAATGATTTGATTCAACTATGTATCAAAGTGGAACAACAAATTTTGAGGAAAACTTCAAGTCATAGGGAAAGCTCATACTCTAACTCTTATCACAAAGAGGAGTATAAAAGAGGGGAAGAGCATATAAAAGAAACATCTCTAGAACCTTCCCAAAACCTACCCAAATACGAGCATATCTCAACCACTCAAACTAGAGAAATTCCATGTTTTGGCAATGATAATTTAGCATCTCATTGTTCCAATGAAAGATTTATGATCTTAAGGAACAATGCTAGCAATATTAGCCAAGAAAAAGAAACTAGTGAGAGTGAAGAAAATGAGAAAAAAAAGAAGAAATAGAAAAGTCAAGTGAGGGGTTGTTTGAAAAAGAAGAAGAGGGATCTACAAAGAATGAGGAATATCTTACAACACCCCTTACAAGCATAGTAAAAATAGAATCTTTAAAAAGGGATTGCATAGGTAAATATGTAGTAGTTTATGATTACCTAAGCTACCTTAGAGAAGTTTTCTTAGAGTTTAAGGCTATTAGTTTGTTTGCTAATAGTGATAAATGTACTTTCTATGTTGATAGTGTAGTGTCTTTGGGTTGTATAGCTAATGAAAATGGGATACATGTTGACCCCGAGAAAATCAAAGCCATCCAAGAATGGCCAACACAACAAAATGTAGGAGATGTTAGGAGTTTTCAAGGTTTAGCAAGCTATTATAGGAGAATTGATCCTAACTTCTCAAGTCTAACTTCACCACTCAATGAGTTAGTGAAGAAAGACACTCCATTTTGTTGGATGGAGAAGCATGAGCCAACCTTTCAAAGGTTGAAAGCTCAACTCACCAATGCACTCATTCTAGCTTTACCAAACTTTGAAAAAACTTTTGAACTAGAGTGTGATGCATTGGGAGTAGGAATAGGTGTTGGGTTGTTGCAAGGTGGGCACCCAATTGCATATTTTATTGAAAAACTTCATGGTGCAACCCTCAACTACCCCATCTATAACAAAGAGCTCTATACACTTGTGAGGGCCCTGCATGAGTCTTTAAAATCTTTAAAGAGTCAACACAAGTTAAAAATACATGCAAAGTGGATGGGATTTCTTGAGCAAATTCCATATGTTATCAAATACAAGAAGAAAAATACAAATATTGTGGTGGATGCTCTATCAAGGAAACATGCCCTATTTTTAAAACTTGGAACCCAAATTCTTGGATTTGATAACATACCTAAACTTTATTAAGATTTTGCACCCACTTTTGCTAAGTACCAACATAGAGCACATGGAGGGTTTTATGTTTATGAGGGGTACTTATTTAAAGAAGAAAAACTTTGCATACCCCAAATAACACATAGAAAACTCCTTGTAAATGAGTCACATGAAGGAGGATTCATAAGTCATTTTGGAGTTGATAAAACTTTTGAGCTTTTGAAAGAAAAGAAAATTATGAACTCCTCCCTAAAGAAATATTATGCTAAGTTGCCAAAAACAATAAGAAAACAAAAGGCACGACAACTTAATATAATTGATTTTTATACAACTGCTCAAACTAACTCATTTGCTTTGTTTGATGACTCCCATAGATGGACATTTGATCCAGGAGGACGAGCATAGTTGTCAACTCAAGAATAAGGCTGCTATTCGAGATCGACCATGTAGATCTGAGGATAGATCCTCTCGAGAAGGAGGAGATGATGGACACCATCCAGCCACATACATCCCCCTACTAATGACGAGGACGAAGCCTTGGATTTGAGGACAAATCATTTTCAAGAAGGAGGGGATGATGGAAGAGGCCCCAACACCAATCCATTGAAAGGGCACCAAAATGTCAAATTGAGGCAACCACTAGAGTTATGGTCAAAGAGAGGTCAAAAGGACGCATTCTACATGTCATAAACTCTAGTGTAGAATAGTTTTTACATATTTGTCAAATGTAGCATAGTTTAATTCTTTTGTATTTTTGTTGAAACATGCAAAGCGGTACCTAAAATGCTAACCTAAGTTTAATTAGAGTTTCCTACTCCTACTTAAACTTAGGTCCAACCCACATTTAGCCTAAGTGGAGCGTAAGGTTCTAGAACTCCTAGCACATGGAAGAATTCTAGAACCTACCTCACATGTGCTGAATTTAGCAGCCACCTTCCCATGTGCCAACATTTGAATTTCCCTCCAATTCTCTTTTCATATTCAGCCAACTCTTGCTATATATAGAGGAGTTTGGGTCATGTAAATTCAAGATTAATACATGAGTGAATTGCTTCCAAAATTGTGCCAATTTCACTCTTTACCCAAAACCTCCTAGGTTAGGCTCTTAATCTTCATAAACCTTCCTTTCCAAGTAGAGTTGGCCTCACCACTCTCAAATCCTACTTGTCATGCACCTTCAAGGTCACCACCACTCTTAAGAGGACCTTTTTCCATCTCCAATCCATGAAGCTTCCGCAACTCATCAACAAATTCGAAAATATGAAGGCACAAATCCATCACATTGTGTCAGACCCCTTCAGCGAGTCACTTATCCGAAACCACCCTAAGACCTTCGCCGAGATAAGGCGCCGCACGGTGGCTCATATTGCAGCGAAGGAAGAAGTTAATGAGAAGCGCACGTGCATGGTTCCCACGCGCCCGCGTGCGACAGGTCACCCTCAAACCCTAAGGGTGCATGAGGCAACGACAGAGAAGAAGACCCTCGTGAAGCAGCAACCCTATCAACCGAGGAAGCCTCAAACCAGGGTACGTGAGAGGGAGAACGTGCCACCAAGGCACGACTTCATGGTAGAATTAAAGGACCTCATCGTTATCCCAAATGTAGCGGAGAGGCTGAAGGTACCCCCCCCCCCCAAAATCGACAAGAGGATCGGGCCCAACAAGAATTCCCGGTGTGAGTTCCACCAAGCATTCGACCACAACATACGCAACTGCTTGGCACTGGGACACCAGGTAGATGAGTTGGTGAAGAACGGTCTCCTGTGGGATTACTTGCAAGAAAAACAGGGGATCGAGGATGTGGCGGTGTCAGGGGTGGCCAGGGGCACGAAGTCCCCGTGCATGGTGAGATTCACACCATCACGGGAGGTTTCTCGGGAGGAGGTTGTACTGTTTCTCAGCGGAGGAGATACGCACGGGCGGTGATGTTGGTACAAGCACAAAGGACCGACGATGCTTTCGATGTCGACCTTGTCTTCACCAAGGCCGACCTTCAGGATGTTGTTCCTCATGACAACGACCCGGTGGTGATCTTAGTGGTAACCACAGGAAGGAAGGTGCACCGTGTGCTAGTGGATCAGGGAAGCTCGACAGACGTAATGTTCTGGACGACTTTCAACAAACTACAACTATCCCCTAACATGTTGAGGCCCTATGGTGGCTGTCTGTACGGTTTCGCGGGAAACCAGGTAGAGGTGCACAGACACTTAGAGCTGAGGACCACCTTCACGGATGGTACTGCATCTCATACGGAGAGCATCAGGTACCTTGTCGTCAATGCCTCCTCTGCTTATAACATGTTGTTGGGTAGACCTACGCTGAATAGGTTAGGGACGGTGCCGTTGATGAGACACATGAAGATGAAGCTTCCTGACTTGGTAGGAAAGGTGATTACCATCAAGTCAGATTGGAAGGAGGCCAAGAGATGTTACGAGAACAACCTCAAAACAAAGCGAGGGGTATTCATGGTCACTACTAGACCACCGTACATAAAGGAGGTCCCCCAGCCTGAGGTCAGTTGCATCGAAACCGCCTGAAGCAAAGCAGAAATTACCCGCGGGAAGATAGCCTAGGAGAGCAGACATGATCTGTTTGGCGACCCTGGCGACCCCCGATCAAACGGCGCAGGATCTAAATGCCAAGGTCCAACCTGTCCACCAGAGGGCGAAGGAACGACACCTAATTAACTTAGAAGGTCTGTTCGAAAAGATAGTTGAGTACAAGCTGAAACCGGACCCCGAGAAATGTGTGTTTGGAATAGAACCAGAGAAGCCTGGGTTTCTTGCTCACTGAGTGTGGTATGAAGACAAACCCAAAAAGGCGCATGTCTGTCTTGTCTGGATTTGCACCAGTTGGAGGAGGGGGCGTCCTCCCTTACCAAGAGCGTAAAGAGGTGTTCATCAGGTTGAAGGAGTACTTAGGCAACCCTTCAGTCCTGTGCAAACCACAACCAAGCACGTCATTTAGTTTGTATCTAGTGGTGATCGATCAGGCGATCAATTCAGTCCTTGTGCAGAAACAGGACCAGTTTAAAAAACTCATGCATAATGGGCAGAGTACGCCAAGGACCTGAGGAAAGACACCAGGTACCGGAGAAGGCAGCCCCATTGGTTCCACGTCAGGTCTCCCCCGTATGGACTGGTTCTTTCAGAGTAACATAGGTCCTCGGGAACAAAGCATGCAGACTTGAGACGCTGAAACGAGGCCCGATTCCTTGCACATGGAATGTAGTTGACTTCAAGTTTCATTTCAGTTAACCAGTAACGTTGTACATGGTACTAGGGGACACTTTTTTTCCCTTATAAGGCTTTTTTAACGAGGTCACCAAATAAAATTCGATTGAAATATTTCCTCGAGTTATGTACAATTCAGTTAAGAACTTGTTTTCCTTGCGTTAGAAGTCTTGTGAGCGAAGAGGTAGGTTCGTAAGAGAACACCTCCCCTTTCGAGTGAAAGCGCCAAGGTTGAACGAAATAGTTCGCCAGATAAATCCTCCTCGCCCTTGAGCGAAGCCGAGGTCAGTTAAGAACTTGTTTTCCTTACGTTTCAAGTCTTGTGAGCGGAGAGGTAGGTTCATAAGAGAACACCTCCTTTTTCGAGTGAAAGCGCCAAGGTTGAATGAAATAGTTCGCCAAATAAATCCTCCTCGCCCTTGAGCGAAGCCGAGGTCAGATAAGAACTTGTTTTCCTTGCGTTAGAAGTCTTGTGAGCGGAGAGGTAGGTTCGTAATAGAACACCTACCCTTTCGAGTGAAAGCGCCAAGGTTGAACGAAATAATTCGCCAGATAAATCCTCATCGCCCTTGAGCGAAGCCGAGGTTAGTTAAGAACTTGTTTTCCTTGCGTTAGAAGTCTTGTGAGCGGAGAGGTAGGTTCATAAGAGAATGCCTCCCCTCTCGAGTGAAAGCGCCAAGGTCGAACGAAATAATTCACCAGATAAATCCTCCTCGCCCTTGAGTGAAGCCGAGGTCAGTTGAGGGCTTGTTTCCCTTGCGTTAGAGGCCTCGTGAATGGAGAGGTAGGTTCGTAGAGAACACCTCCCCTTTCGAATGAGAGCGCCAAGGAGGAACGACCTAGTTCGCAGTTAAACCCCCTCCTTTCTAGATTTATACAATGAGGGTAGGGTATCAAAGAACGCTAGAAGAAGCATCACGGTGCCAGGCACCACGAGTTAGCAGTTGAGTGAGTTAAATAGCAGTTTTCTGATTAAGGAAATAAAAGCAGCTAAACGTCCGAGAAAGTAAAGTTACAGGTGGATAATAAATTGTTCATCTGACAACCAAATACAAGCTAAGGAAGAATCCTCATAACGATCTGCTCGTTTACAACACGGTTTGATACTGCGAAAGGTGAAGCGTCCATCTCGGGGTGCACACAGGCAACCTGAGCGAGGGCGTCCTCGAACCCCGCGTCGTAAGCATCAACACCATCTCCGGTCAGCTCAACCTCGGCTTCTTCGAACCTCTTGGCTTGTTGGAGGAGCTCGACCTCTACACAACCCAGTTGCACTTCTTGATTGATGGACCTTTTTTCAAGCCCCGCCATCTTGGCTTTGGATGCCTCAGCAGCCTCTTCCAGCTCAAAGACCCGAATTCGCACGGGCAGGATTCTTGCCTCCAGCTCCACAACCTCTTGGCACTTGACATGAAGTTGTTTAGAGAGATCCTTTTCAGAACGACGGAGGCAAGCCAACTCTTGCTTCGGTGCGGTCTCGCGAGCAACAAACTTATGAGCCAGCAGGGCCGTTTCTTCCTTAGTCTTGGCCCCTACCAGCGCCACCCTTGCTTCAAGCCTAGTTATGAGGGCATTGGAATGAGCAAGAAGAGCCCCAAAGTTGAAGCCCAACCTTTCCCTCGTGGCGGCCTCATCCGAGTCTACCGTCACCTCCAGTTGGAAGCCTCTGAGGGCATGTTGTAGGACAGTAGGCAGTTCGAGGGCAGGTGGAGTCACAGAGGCACTCGTCCCACCATCGAAGAGGTCAGGGAATGAGGGAGCGCTTGACGTTCGGTCACGGGGTGTTGTTGAGCGATCGACAGTAGAGGAATGGGAGGCTGTCGTCGTAGGCCTAAGCATCTTAGAGATTGGCCCCTCAGTGGAGTCCTCATCAGATTCGATCTCCACTACCTTTTCGCAAGAAAATAGAGAGGGAGACGGCAGCGGTGAGAGGAACCGCGACTGAGGGAGTAGGAGAGGGCGCGACAGTGGCAAAAGCGAGGGCGTGGGGGCTAGAGGTGCCCGCACCCCCAGACATCCCTCGACGGTGAGTCAGGATACCAACCAGCTTGGTCCGTTTCTCCTCATTCAGAACCATCCCTGGGTGCAAATTTCAGAATACAAGAGGTTGAGAAACACAGGGATAAAACATGTGAATGCACAGGGGTAAAGTGCGCAAATATAACAGTACGATAACAACAATCAGCTCCTCGAGGGTCCTGGGTTTCTTGAACCCTATCAAAGGAAACCCAGAAAAAAGGAATAGAGGATGATTGAAATGCAAAAAGTTAAACAGCCCCAGGCAGTTATCAGGCATCAAAATGAATAGATAAGTGCGATCAACAATCAAAGTTCGTACCTTTTGATCAGATAGGATGAAAGTTCTAGAGCTTGAAGGGAAAACGCGAGAGTGCTCGAGGAAGAAGAGGAAGCAATAGAAAGTGTTTCAAAGAATGATGGAACAATGATTGGACGCGCGCGTTTTTGAGCATTTAAAGTAAAACAAAGAAGCGTAAGCGACGTTAAGCCCTAGCCGTTGATCAAAACATGTGTGCGCAGTTAAGACAGGGCTCAGCAAGATGTCAGTTTGGTGCAGTATTCACGTCCTGTAATACAAAGCCACGTAGGTCACCAAAGGCAAGAACTTAGTCTCTTCGCTGAACAAGTTACAACTCGAGACTGGGGGGCTTGTGTACCGACCAGTCCTTGGGCATCGTTGACCACTGGTAATATTGGTGCCATGTAATCCGGGTCCCACGAGCGGTGTGGGCTAGTATCTCGCGAAGCACCTGCGCCAAGGAGCCAAAGAGTGGTCAGACATTGGTCACCAGGATGTACCACGTGCCACTAGACAGTGTGGAGAGGTCAGACATCGGGATCCGAACAACAGAACTGGGCCACGAGAGATGGATCCCAGACCACACACCAATTATCAGAAAGGGAGAAGCCTAGGTCACGAGAGTCCATGCGTGTAGAGTGGATGACGCGTTTATGCGTAACACAAGTATAGAGCCACTGGAAAGATATGACATGCGAGGGTCACGTTCCAGGGATGAGCTGTATACATGGCACGTGAACAGCTAGGGCACTCCCAAAGGCGGGTGACCCCAGAGATCAGGTGCACGAGGAGGCACTCAGGTGATCACCCCGTCAGAGGTTGCACTCCAGTTAGGGAACCCACGCGCTAGGTTATCCTAAGAGTAGGGTAACAACAGTGTTGGGCCCACCCCCTCAAAAAGCCCATTTTGGGTAAAGTGGAAACCCTAGTTTCAGCCTATATAAAGGGAAGTAACAAACTTAGTAAGGTACGCTATTCATTTGCGCCGCTTAACACACACAGTGACAGTTACACAGTTTTGGTGTTTCCTAGCCCTAATACTAACTTGAGCATCGGAGTGCAAACGGCCTCTAGGGCGCCCTTTGTCTTTGTGTTTTCAGGCAAAAAGCATGTGTGAAGCGCATAGATTCAGGACGTGAGAGTGACGTAGACGCACAAAGGCATATTTGGTCAACCGACAGGAACAATGACCGTGTTTTTTATGATACTCACAGTGCTTGCTATGATCTGCCCTCTCAGGTGTTCTTGCTTTTCTTTGGGGTGGTATGATTTTTTCTGCCATTGCCTCCTGTAAAATTCTCGTTCTATTAGTATTCAATGGTGTATATTGTTGGAACTTTCAGCTTCAAAATTCCTCTTTTGCTCTCCTGGCCAAAGGTCCGCTTTCTCTTTCAACTCCACTTTTTGCACCTCCATCTACTCTTGCTTGATTACGAAATTCTCTTAGTTCTTCCATCTACATAAAATCCGATGCTCGTTGCCTTATTTTGTCAAGGTTAGTTGCCAACTTCTTACAAAAACTGTCGGCAAACGGTCCTGGTTTTAGTGTTGTTATCATGTGATGCATTGTGACTTCTGGACTAAGATTTTGAATACCCAAAGCCACCTTTCCAAATCGTTCCATGAACATTCTCAACGATTTTCCCTTCTCCTGCCTTATGTTTACCAATGCAATTAATGTTAAATGACGAGGCCGACTCACTACAAGAAAAACGTGAATTATATACGGATTATTACATACTGATCAAAATCCATATGTAAAATCAACATTACATACAGATTAAATTCCGTATGCAGTGAATGAGCTTTGAAACCAGGTTCCTTCACTAACCAAAGAAAATTTAACCACTACATTAAACAAATTCTTTAGTATTATTATGATATTTATTACACTTATTATTATTAACAATATTAAAAATATTAACAATATTAACAATATTAACAATCTTAACAATATTAACAATATTACAAATATTAATAATATTAACAATATTAATATTAATAATATGAATATAATATTAATAAATATTAATAATATAATAATATAAATATAATTTTTTTTTATTATTATTAATTATATTAATATGTATAAATTATATTAATGATAATAAGTATAATAAAAATGATAATATGACCAAAGAAATTGTCTGTTCTAGTGGTTAAGGGGGCTTGGGTTCAAGTTCTATGACTTCGGTTTGAAAAAATTAAAACAATCAATGCATAAATCTCTCGGAATAAAATTTACTCTACCTTACCTCTTAGGTTGATCCTCTATTTATAGGGTTTTCTTATTGGGCTTATACCTTATTTGGGTCTTTCTTTCTGCACCTCTTTATTATTTTATGCACATCCATTAATTTGGACTTTTATTGATTTGGGCTTTGTTACAGTGATTATATATATATATATATATATATGTTTATTTTATCTTTTCTATATATATATTTTTTGGTATAACTTTTCGGTATAGGTATTGTACCGTCCCGTCCACGGGCGTTGACCAGGGTCAAAGTCAAACATATAGTGGGACCCATCAAGGGGGCCCAGGGAGGAAAGTCAACAGGTTGACCGCTTGAGGCATCGACAGGTTGATGCGTCGATAGGATGAGGCATCGCCAGGTTGAGACATCAACGGTGTCACCCCCCGATACCCGCGGGTAGGAAAGATCGTGGAGGGGGCGACACCACAAGAGGCCACGGTACGGACGAGGAGGCCTCGGGCCCCGGTACCTCAGAATAGTAGTAAAGAGAAGAGAAAGGTGGCTCCAAGGTCATAGTTCTAGCACCAGTAGGGGTAACCTGACTCGTGAAGTACCCACTCCACCTCTGGGAAGCCCCTGGGGTAGATACGACCCATGAGAGGGCCACGCCCAGGGGCGAACCATGTGCATAGTACAAGAGGAAGGTAGATACAGTTCCAGGGTGAGTGACTAGAGGCTGGGGCGCATGAGTTGGCACCCAGAAAGTCACCCCTTGCGCCAGATGCACTTCGAGGAAGGAAGACTTACACGCTGAAATATCCCTAAGTTGGGTGACAGCGCTGTAAGGAGGTGCTTGATGTTTCTCGCTTGCTGACTTGATCGTCGGAGTGCAAACGGCCGCGAGGGCGCCCCTTTGTTCACTTCATTTCAGGTGCTCACGGCGGAGGAAGGTGGAGGAAGGCGGAGATCTGAGTTGAAGACGAAGGTGCCCTAGCTCGTGAGTTGGAGCCACGCACGAAGACTTTCTCGGTCAACCGGCGGGAACATTTGGCGCCCACCGTGGGGCCGATTTAAAACATCAGCTCCCACCTCAAGTGTGAGAGGTTTTGCAGTCGCAGTTTTCGAGATTAGGTTTCAAGAATCGTCCAAGATCCACAGTTCATCGCGAAGTTCAGTTCAGCTCACCGTTCGTTTGTGTTTTGTTGCTCGTATTTTCCACCGATCGTTCTCCGTTTGAACTCAGTTTTCACCGGTTGTTCGTCAGTTCAGTTCGAGTTCCCATCGTTATCTTCATCTTCTTGAAAGTTTTAACCGTTCGTTCTTGAGTTTCACCAGGTTTTCACCGATCGTTTCCGATCTCGATCGATTCCACTAAAGAAGTTTGTTAGAACTGCCGTAACAGTTAGAAGAGTTCCAAGAAATCGTTGAAGATGAGGACCACCAGGCAAAGTTCGACGCGCGCTGAGAGTGGAGACATGACCATGCAGCAGGTCATGGATATGATGCAGGGATTGCAGGAGGCAATGGCGGCGTTGAAGGTTGAGCAAGAGCGCATTGAGGCGTCTCAGGCGAGAAATGAAGAGCTTTGTAGTACGAATGAGGAGGTGCGTCGCGGGTTGCGCAACAACTCAGGGCTACGTGATGCAGATGAGCGCGAGTGTTTCACTCCACCAAGGGAATTCTCCACGCCGTTCTCACAGTCAATTCTGGAGGCGGTAATTCCCAACACGTTTGTAGGTCCTAAGGTGACTTTCACGGGGATGGAGGACCCCGAAGCACATCTCACTGTGTTCCACACGCAGATGATGTTGGTAGGCGGCTCCGACGCCGTAAGATGCAAGCTCTTCATGAGCACTTTGACTGGGATGGCCATGGACTGGTTCATCAGCCTTTCGAATGGCCATATCACCTCCTTCGCGCAGCTTTCGCAGCTGTTTAGGGAGCAGTATCTAGCAAACAGGGCTCCACCACCAGTTTCGTATGAGTTGTTTGATGTAAAGCAGTACCAGGGTGAGACCCTCAAGGAGTACATCAATCGCTTTGGGGCGCAAGTGGTGAAGGTTGGCACCACAGAGGAGCCTATGATCGTCTACGCGTTTAGGAAAGGAATGTGCCCTGGACCTTTCTGTAAGTCGATCATACGAAGTCGCCCCAAGACCTTTGCTGAGATAAGGCGTCGCGCTGTGGAACACATCGCCACTGAGGGCAAAGTTTGCGAGAAGCGCACAAGTGTTGCACCCGCACGCCCGAGAGCACCATCGCGTGCACAACCCGCCAGGGTCAACGAGGCCACGACGGGAAGGAAGAATCAGGACAGAAGACGCCCATATGAGGCGAGGAGGCCTCAGGCAAGGGGGCGAGCAGAGGGGAACAGGCCGAAGGAAATAGGCAGAGAGAGAGAATCACAGAGTGCACACGAGTCTCGCTGAGATTCTTAGTTCTTAGTTCTTTGGTGGTTTTGCAAGGCTGACTTGAGCGTCAGAGTGCAATTGGCCGCTAGAGGCGCCGTTTGTTGTGTTTCGCAAGTTTGGTTGGAGTTCTTGTGGAGTGCTTGGAGCGTTCTTGCGGAAGACAGAGTTTGACGTGGCGAATCCTTCGACGTTCGAATCCCCTGCAGTGCACGGGGAGCAGTGCACGAGAATTATGTCAGAACTCCACGAGGGAGTGTGCGGGAGCCATGTGGGTGGTCGCGCCTTGGCCAGCAAAGTTCTCTGTGCGGGGTACTACTGGCCAACGCTGAAGGAAGACTGTGTGGGGTATGCTCAGCGTTGCAAGCAGTGCCAGCAACACGCAGATTGGCACAAGGCGCCCCCTGGGGAGCTGAGGTCAATTCACAGCCCATGGCCGTTCCACACCTGGGGAATTGACATCTTGGGACCCTTCCCCTTGGCAGTAAGGCAGATCAAGTTTCTGATCGTCGCCATTGAGTATTTCACAAAGTGGGTAGAGGCAGAGCCGGTCGCGCAGATCACCGCTCACAAGGTTCAACAGTTCGTGTGGAAGAACATTGTGTGCCGTTTTGGAGTGCCCAAGCGTTTGGTTTCTGACAATGGCACCCAGTTTACGAGTCACCAACTGAAGAACCTGTGTGAAGAGATGGGGATACAGCAGGTGTTTGCCTTGGTGGAGCACCCCCAAATGAATGGGCAGGTAGAGTCGGCCAACCGAGTACTGCTCAGAGGGCTGAAAAGAAGGTTAGAGAAGGCCAAGTGAACGTGGGCAGAGGAGGTTCCCAGGATCGTGTGGGCCTATCACACCACTCCACAATCTAGCACCCATGAGACACCGTTCAGCTTGGTCTGTGGGTTTATGGTTTAGGGTTTAGGGTTTTAGTTGAATGTGTAAAGTAGTTGCGCTAGTATAAACAGTTTGAACAGTTCGGGGGGCACTCTTTTCCCTAAAAGAGGGTTTTAATGAAGCCACCCAATAAAAAAGAAGTTATCAGTATAAGAGTTTGCAAAGTTTTAGAGTTAAAATCCTCCTCGCCCCAGGCGCGAGCATGACAACCGGTTTAAAGTCCTCCTCACCCCAGGTGTGAGTGCAGGCAGCTAAGATTCGAAAAGCCAGGGGTGCTAGTAAGCCCAAGAAGGGAAAGGAAGGATTTCGAGAACGCCTTTACCCAAATGGCATAGCATCAATATTGGCGCAGTAGAACTCTTAGTCAAAACCCTTCTCACCCCAGGAGTGAGAAGGTGGAAGTACGACCCGATGTGTTAAGGGTTGATGACCTTGGGCAGGCAAGAGGGGTTACCGAGAAACACTTTTCTCCCCAAAATCGGGCATCATCCTTGACCGATCGGTGTAGGGGTCCTCTATGCACTTAGCGCTGGAGCAACAAGCAATCTAGAAAGATATAAGGTGGAGGAAGAGGCGCGATGACTGATGAGTGGGTGGTTGTAGCATTTTGATCGGTTATCGGTGGTTAGAGCGTTGTTTAAGAAGTTTTAGACAAGTTCTTACGCGATAGGCCTAAGCAACCAAAGCCACACCAGAACAGTTATCAAGTGTTGTTAGTCGTGATCAAAGTCAGAAGTAAAGAATTCAAGGTACAACGAAGGTTTGTGCCAAGTTCGAGCAGGTTAGCAGTTAATCGTGCATGGCAAGAGATAAAAACTAAGAGATACACAACAGAAGAAACAGTAAGACGAAAGTGGCATTTTATATATGCAATAAAATTTTTTACATCCAGAATTTATGTACAAAGGTATAGACAAAACAACAAAATGATCAAGGGCGAACTGAGAGCAGTCAGCCTCTGGGAAGATGCACTTAACTTGCTCGAGGGCCAAGTCAAATCCCTCAGCAAAGGTATCAGCAGCCTCTTCCCAAAGCTTGGTCTTCTCAGCCTCGAGCTCAGCCTTGTCGGTCTCGAGCACGACCTTCTCAGTGACAAGGGTGGCGATGGTGGACTCGACCTCCTTAAGCTTGGACCCCTGATCATTGGCACGCCTCTCGTTCGCTGCGAGAGCCTCCGCCAGATTCGCGATCTGTTGGCGCAGGAAGGCATTCTCAACTTCAAGCTGGATGGCCCTACCCGTGGTCTCGATCAGATCAGCGTCAAGAGCGGCAACGACGTCCCCCATCAACATCTCCGTCTTGATGGTTTCTTGGACTTGCAGGGCTCGCCCCCTCTTGGCTTCCTCCACCATGTCCCTCAGCAGCTCGTTGGCGCTCTGCAGGGCCTCGTAGTCGCTTTGAAGCGACTCCTTTTGGTTGACCAGCTCGCCCATCTTTCCCTCCAGTTTCTCGATGCGGCGATGCTGGGTGGAGAACTCTAGAGAGAGCACCAGTTGACGGGCCAGGTGAAGGTCCACCTCGCTCCCACTCCATTTGACCAGCTCGCGGTTCTGGAGTAGTTGCCTGGTCAGCTGGATGACCCTGGTGAGCCCCTCGGTGCTGGAACCCGAGGCTCGGTGGGAACTCTCACAACCTCCCTCGGTCGTGGCGGCAGAGGCTTGAGGAGGTGGTGAGCTCGAGGGGTGAGAGGTTCCCTCCGAGCGAGCAGCCCCGCTCCCAGCAGTTTGTGATGGCAGGGTGAGGGGTCGGCTGGCTGGGGGCGGGGAAGGAAGTGGTGTAGGGGAAGGAAGAGGGGCTGGAGAAGGAAGGCACATAGGAGAAACCTGTGCTGGAGGGGTTGGGGAGGCATCGCCCTCAGCGCCCTCAGCCCCCCTCCTTCTTCGTTGAACTAAAGGAGACCCCGAGCTCTCCTCCTCAATAGATACGACGGTGGTGGGAGCCTTCACCAACCTTTTCCTTTTCTTCTCACCCCTAGTCTCGGGGCCTTCAGCTGGCGCGACCGAGATGGGGGAGGCAGAGATAGGTTCGGAGGTGGCCTCAGTCCCCGTGGACGACCCGACAACTCGTTGGCTCTTGGCTAGCGTGATCAGCTTTTGTCGTCATTCTTTGTTGAAAGTCATATCTGCACCAGTTAAACATGGCAAAGGGTTAGTACACAAAGAAGCCAAGAAAGCAAGCAAGGTGCAAAAGAGTGAATTAAGCTAATCAGCTCAGTGGTAGCATGCAGAGAAAGGGTTAACGTGTGTAAGTATGGCAAGTTGAAGGGAAGGGGAGAGTGCAAACCAATGTATTTTTTAAGCATTTATGCATCAAACTCGTGCTTGATGAGGGTGGAGAAGTCATATCTGCACCAGTTAAACATGGCAAAGGGTTAGTACACAAAGAAGCCAAGAAAGCAAGCAAGGTGCAAAAGAGTGAATTAAGCTAATCAGCTCAGTGGTAGCATGCAGAGAGGGGGTTAACGTGTGCAAGTATGGCAAGTTAAAGGGAAGGGGAGAGTGCAAACCAATGTATTTTTTAAGCATTTCTGCTTCGAACTCATGCTTGATGAGGGTGGAGGAGCCGAACTTAGCGCCTAAGCTCGGGAGTAGGTCGCACAGCTCGCGCTCGTAAGGTGCCATAGCGTCCAAGCCGCGAGGTTTTTTGAACTCTACTTTGGGAACCCAGTAGAGTGGGAAGCCCTCAAGTAGAGTCGGGCTATGATCGTTGGAGGTGATCATGTAGAACCTACCCTTCCAGTCCTTGAAGGATTGTTGGTATAGGCCCAAGATCACTCTCCCTGTCACGCCGTTCGGGCTCACCCATGACCGATAGCCTGGGTTCTTGGCCTCGAAGAAGTGGAGGAAGACGTCGGTTGAGGGAGGGTGGCCGAAGTGGTTGCAGGGAATCTCAAACGCTCAGAAGAAGGCCCAAGCGTTTGGATGGAGTTGGCAGGGAGCCACGTTCAGCTCGGTGAGGAGGTCCTTCTCAAAGAAGGTGAAGGGGAGGCGGAGGCGCAATCTCTTGAAGATGGCGGAGTAGATGAAGGTGAAGGGCACTCCGTTGTTGGCCCTGTCGTCCACGCATATTGGCATGCCTC
>NW_027174123.1:20000-125139 GCF_000499845.2 Phaseolus vulgaris | reverse complement strand
CTGAAAAGAATTCACACAAGCACTTTCGTATGTTGTTTGCACCCAGGCAAGGAGGCACGTCCATAAACGAATCACAAAAGGAAGATACGGGGAAGAAAAGCCAGGACGTTTTGTTTTCGGAAAACCGGTTTTGTTCACTCTCGGTCTGGGACTTACTACGCCTTACTCCTTGGGTATTTTGGTCTGAAATTTTACCAGCATTCGTCACTGTGTCTATTGAGTTTTGGCTGAGGTTTGAGCCCCAGATTCGTCCCACAGATTGGCAATAAATTTTTTATTCGTCACTGCCAGGGCTGAAGGAAGGTTCGTTTGTGTGTGAAACTGTTTGATTTTTTTCGTGGGTGAATACTCATCCGTTTGACCTGAAATTTGTCGCGTTTTGTCCCAAATTCAGTGGAGATTCTTGGGTGGAATTTCAGGAAAAAACTATTCCGGGAGAATTTTTCAGAAATTTTGTGCAAAACCAAGGCTATCCTCTACCGAAACTTGTGAAATTCGGGCCTAATTTCTGCAATTTCATTCTGGGTCCGTATTGCGCTGAAAAAATTCACACAAGCACTTTCGTATGTTGTTTGCACCCAGGCAAGGAGGCACGTCCATAAACGAATCACAAAAGGAAGATACGGGGAAGAAAAGCCAGGACGTTTTGTTTTCGGAAAACCGGTTTTGTTCACTCTCGGTCTGGGACTTACTACGCCTTACTCCTTGGGTATTTTGGTCTGAAATTTTTACCAGGCATTCGTCACTGTGTCTATTGAGTTTTGGCTGAGGTTTGAGCCCCAGATTCGTCCCACAGGATTGGCAATAAATTTTTTATTCGTCACTGCCAGGGCTGAGAGGAAGGTTCGTTTGTGTGTGAAACTGTTTGATTTTTTTCGTGGGTGAATACTCATCCGTTTGACCTGAATTTGTCGCGTTTTGTCCCAAATTCAGTGGAGATTCTTGGGTGGAATTTCAGGAAAAAACTATTCCGGGAGAATTTTTCAGAAATTTTGTGCAAAACCAAGGCTATCCTCTACCGAAACTTGTGAAATTCGGGCCTAATTTCTGCAATTTCATTCTGGGTCCGTATTGCGCTGAAAAAAATTCACACAGCACTTTCGTATGTTGTTTGCACCCAGGCAAGGAGGCACGTCCATAAACGAATCACAAAAGGAAGATACGGGGAAGAAAAGCCAGGACGTTTTGTTTTCGGAAAACCGGTTTTGTTCACTCTCGGTCTGGGACTTACTACGCCTTACTCCTTGGGTATTTTGGTCTGAAATTTTTACCAGGCATTCGTCACTGTGTCTATTGAGTTTTGGCTGAGGTTTGAGCCCCAGATTCGTCCCACAGGATTGGCAATAAATTTTTTATTCGTCACTGCCAGGGCTGAGAGGAAGGTTCGTTTGTGTGTGAAACTGTTTGATTTTTTTCGTGGGTGAATACTCATCCGTTTGACCTGAAATTTGTCGCGTTTTGTCCCAAATTCAGTGGAGATTCTTGGGTGGAATTTCAGGAAAAAACTATTCCGGGAGAATTTTTCAGAAATTTTGTGCAAAACCAAGGCTATCCTCTACCGAAACTTGTGAAATTCGGGCCTAATTTCTGCAATTTCATTCTGGGTCCGTATTGCGCTGAAAAAAATTCACACAGCACTTTCGTATGTTGTTTGCACCCAGGCAAGGAGGCACGTCCATAAACGAATCACAAAAGGAAGATACGGGGAAGAAAAGCCAGGACGTTTTGTTTTCGGAAAACCGGTTTTGTTCACTCTCGGTCTGGGACTTACTACGCCTTACTCCTTGGGTATTTTGGTCTGAAATTTTTACCAGGCATTCGTCACTGTGTCTATTGAGTTTTGGCTGAGGTTTGAGCCCCAGATTCGTCCCACAGGATTGGCAATAAATTTTTTATTCGTCACTGCCAGGGCTGAGAGGAAGGTTCGTTTGTGTGTGAAACTGTTTGATTTTTTTCGTGGGTGAATACTCATCCGTTTGACCTGAAATTTGTCGCGTTTTGTCCCAAATTCAGTGGAGATTCTTGGGTGGAATTTCAGGAAAAAACTATTCCGGGAGAATTTTTCAGAAATTTTGTGCAAAACCAAGGCTATCCTCTACCGAAACTTGTGAAATTCGGCCTAATTTCTGCAATTTCATTCTGGGTCCGTATTGCGCTGAAAAAATTCACACAGCACTTTCGTATGTTGTTTGCACCCAGGCAAGGAGGCACGTCCATAAACGAATCACAAAAGGAAGATACGGGGAAGAAAAGCCAGGACGTTTTGTTTTCGGAAAACCGGTTTTGTTCACTCTCGGTCTGGGACTTACTACGCCTTACTCCTTGGGTATTTTGGTCTGAAATTTTTACCAGGCATTCGTCACTGTGTCTATTGAGTTTTGGCTGAGGTTTGAGCCCCAGATTCGTCCCACAGGATTGGCAATAAATTTTTATTCGTCACTGCCAGGGCTGAGAGGAAGGTTCGTTTGTGTGTGAAACTGTTTGATTTTTTTCGTGGGTGAATACTCATCCGTTTGACCTGAAATTTGTCGCGTTTTGTCCCAAATTCAGTGGAGATTCTTGGGTGGAATTTCAGGAAAAAACTATTCCGGGAGAATTTTTCAGAAATTTTGTGCAAAACCAAGGCTATCCTCTACCGAAACTTGTGAAATTCGGGCCTAATTTCTGCAATTTCATTCTGGGTCCGTATTGCGCTGAAAAAAATTCACACAGCACTTTCGTATGTTGTTTGCACCCAGGCAAGGAGGCACGTCCATAAACGAATCACAAAAGGAAGATACGGGGAAGAAAAGCCAGGACGTTTTGTTTTCGGAAAACCGGTTTTGTTCACTCTCGGTCTGGGACTTACTACGCCTTACTCCTTGGGTATTTTGGTCTGAAATTTTTACCAGGCATTCGTCACTGTGTCTATTGAGTTTTGGCTGAGGTTTGAGCCCCAGATTCGTCCCACAGGATTGGCAATAAATTTTTTATTCGTCACTGCCAGGGCTGAGAGGAAGGTTCGTTTGTGTGTGAAACTGTTTGATTTTTTTCGTGGGTGAATACTCATCCGTTTGACCTGAAATTTGTCGCGTTTTGTCCCAAATTCAGTGGAGATTCTTGGGTGGAATTTCAGGAAAAAACTATTCCGGGAGAATTTTTCAGAAATTTTGTGCAAAACCAAGGCTATCCTCTACCGAAACTTGTGAAATTCGGGCCTAATTTCTGCAATTTCATTCTGGGTCCGTATTGCGCTGAAAAAATTCACACAGCACTTTCGTATGTTGTTTGCACCCAGGCAAGGAGGCACGTCCATAAACGAATCACAAAAGGAAGATACGGGGAAGAAAAGCCAGGACGTTTTGTTTTCGGAAAACCGGTTTTGTTCACTCTCGGTCTGGGACTTACTACGCCTTACTCCTTGGGTATTTTGGTCTGAAATTTTTACCAGGCATTCGTCACTGTGTCTATTGAGTTTTGGCTGAGGTTTGAGCCCCAGATTCGTCCCACAGGATTGGCAATAAATTTTTTATTCGTCACTGCCAGGGCTGAAGGAAGGTTCGTTTGTGTGTGAAACTGTTTGATTTTTTTCGTGGGTGAATACTCATCCGTTTGACCTGAAATTTGTCGCGTTTTGTCCCAAATTCAGTGGAGATTCTTGGGTGGAATTTCAGGAAAAAACTATTCCGGGAGAATTTTTCAGAAATTTTGTGCAAAACCAAGGCTATCCTCTACCGAAACTTGTGAAATTCGGCCTAATTTCTGCAATTTCATTCTGGGTCCGTATTGCGCTGAAAAAAATTCACACAGCACTTTCGTATGTTGTTTGCACCCAGGCAAGGAGGCACGTCCATAAACGAATCACAAAAGGAAGATACGGGGAAGAAAAGCCAGGACGTTTTGTTTTCGGAAAACCGGTTTTGTTCACTCTCGGTCTGGGACTTACTACGCCTTACTCCTTGGGTATTTTGGTCTGAAATTTTTACCAGGCATTCGTCACTGTGTCTATTGAGTTTTGGCTGAGGTTTGAGCCCCAGATTCGTCCCACAGGATTGGCAATAAATTTTTTATTCGTCACTGCCAGGGCTGAGAGGAAGGTTCGTTTGTGTGTGAAACTGTTTGATTTTTTTCGTGGGTGAATACTCATCCGTTTGACCTGAAATTTGTCGCGTTTTGTCCCAAATTCAGTGGAGATTCTTGGGTGGAATTTCAGGAAAAAACTATTCCGGGAGAATTTTTCAGAAATTTTGTGCAAAACCAAGGCTATCCTCTACCGAAACTTGTGAAATTCGGCCTAATTTCTGCAATTTCATTCTGGGTCCGTATTGCGCTGAAAAAAATTCACACAGCACTTTCGTATGTTGTTTGCACCCAGGCAAGGAGGCACGTCCATAAACGAATCACAAAAGGAAGATACGGGGAAGAAAAGCCAGGACGTTTTGTTTTCGGAAAACCGGTTTTGTTCACTCTCGGTCTGGGACTTACTACGCCTTACTCCTTGGGTATTTTGGTCTGAAATTTTTACCAGGCATTCGTCACTGTGTCTATTGAGTTTTGGCTGAGGTTTGAGCCCCAGATTCGTCCCACAGGATTGGCAATAAATTTTTTATTCGTCACTGCCAGGGCTGAGAGGAAGGTTCGTTTGTGTGTGAAACTGTTTGATTTTTTTCGTGGGTGAATACTCATCCGTTTGACCTGAAATTTGTCGCGTTTTGTCCCAAATTCAGTGGAGATTCTTGGGTGGAATTTCAGGAAAAAACTATTCCGGGAGAATTTTTCAGAAATTTTGTGCAAAACCAAGGCTATCCTCTACCGAAACTTGTGAAATTCGGCCTAATTTCTGCAATTTCATTCTGGGTCCGTATTGCGCTGAAAAAATTCACACAGCACTTTCGTATGTTGTTTGCACCCAGGCAAGGAGGCACGTCCATAAACGAATCACAAAAGGAAGATACGGGGAAGAAAAGCCAGGACGTTTTGTTTTCGGAAAACCGGTTTTGTTCACTCTCGGTCTGGGACTTACTACGCCTTACTCCTTGGGTATTTTGGTCTGAAATTTTTACCAGCATTCGTCACTGTGTCTATTGAGTTTTGGCTGAGGTTTGAGCCCCAGATTCGTCCCACAGGATTGGCAATAAATTTTTTATTCGTCACTGCCAGGGCTGAAGGAAGGTTCGTTTGTGTGTGAAACTGTTTGATTTTTTTCGTGGGTGAATACTCATCCGTTTGACCTGAAATTTGTCGCGTTTTGTCCCAAATTCAGTGGAGATTCTTGGGTGGAATTTCAGGAAAAAACTATTCCGGGAGAATTTTTCAGAAATTTTGTGCAAAACCAAGGCTATCCTCTACCGAAACTTGTGAAATTCGGCCTAATTTCTGCAATTTCATTCTGGGTCCGTATTGCGCTGAAAAAATTCACACAAGCACTTTCGTATGTTGTTTGCACCCAGGCAAGGAGGCACGTCCATAAACGAATCACAAAAGGAAGATACGGGGAAGAAAAGCCAGGACGTTTTGTTTTCGGAAAACCGGTTTTGTTCACTCTCGGTCTGGGACTTACTACGCCTTACTCCTTGGGTATTTTGGTCTGAAATTTTTACCAGCATTCGTCACTGTGTCTATTGAGTTTTGGCTGAGGTTTGAGCCCCAGATTCGTCCCACAGGATTGGCAATAAATTTTTTATTCGTCACTGCCAGGGCTGAAGGAAGGTTCGTTTGTGTGTGAAACTGTTTGATTTTTTTCGTGGGTGAATACTCATCCGTTTGACCTGAAATTTGTCGCGTTTTGTCCCAAATTCAGTGGAGATTCTTGGGTGGAATTTCAGGAAAAAACTATTCCGGGAGAATTTTTCAGAAATTTTGTGCAAACCAAGGCTATCCTCTACCGAAACTTGTGAAATTCCGGCCTAATTTCTGCAATTTCATTCTGGGTCCGTATTGCGCTGAAAAAAATTCACACAAGCACTTTCGTATGTTGTTTGCACCCAGGCAAGGAGGCACGTCCATAAACGAATCACAAAAGAAGATACGGGGAAGAAAAGCCAGGACGTTTTGTTTTCGGAAAACCGGTTTTGTTCACTCTCGGTCTGGGACTTACTACGCCTTACTCCTTGGGTATTTTGGTCTGAAATTTTTACCAGACATTCGTCACTGTGTCTATTGAGTTTTGGCTGAGGTTTGAGCCCCAGATTCGTCCCACAGATTGGCAATAAATTTTTTATTCGTCACTGCCAGGGCTGAAGGAAGGTTCGTTTGTGTGTGAAACTGTTTGATTTTTTTCGTGGGTGAATACTCATCCGTTTGACCTGAAATTTGTCGCGTTTTGTCCCAAATTCAGTGGAGATTCTTGGGTGGAATTTCAGGAAAAAACTATTCCGGGAGAATTTTTCAGAAATTTTGTGCAAAACCAAGGCTATCCTCTACCGAAACTTGTGAAATTCGGCCTAATTTCTGCAATTTCATTCTGGGTCCGTATTGCGCTGAAAAAAATTCACACAGCACTTTCGTATGTTGTTTGCACCCAGGCAAGGAGGCACGTCCATAAACGAATCACAAAAGGAGATACGGGGAAGAAAAGCCAGGACGTTTTGTTTTCGGAAAACCGGTTTTGTTCACTCTCGGTCTGGGACTTACTACGCCTTACTCCTTGGGTATTTTGGTCTGAAATTTTTACCAGACATTCGTCACTGTGTCTATTGAGTTTTGGCTGAGGTTTGAGCCCCAGATTCGTCCCACAGATTGGCAATAAATTTTTTATTCGTCACTGCCAGGGCTGAAGGAAGGTTCGTTTGTGTGTGAAACTGTTTGATTTTTTTCGTGGGTGAATACTCATCCGTTTGACCTGAAATTTGTCGCGTTTTGTCCCAAATTCAGTGGAGATTCTTGGGTGGAATTTCAGGAAAAAACTATTCCGGGAGAATTTTTCAGAAATTTTGTGCAAAACCAAGGCTATCCTCTACCGAAACTTGTGAAATTCGGCCTAATTTCTGCAATTTCATTCTGGGTCCGTATTGCGCTGAAAAAATTCACACAAGCACTTTCGTATGTTGTTTGCACCCAGGCAAGGAGGCACGTCCATAAACGAATCACAAAAGGAAGATACGGGGAAGAAAAGCCAGGACGTTTTGTTTTCGGAAAACCGGTTTTGTTCACTCTCGGTCTGGGACTTACTACGCCTTACTCCTTGGGTATTTTGGTCTGAAATTTTTACCAGCATTCGTCACTGTGTCTATTGAGTTTTGGCTGAGGTTTGAGCCCCAGATTCGTCCCACAGATTGGCAATAAATTTTTTATTCGTCACTGCCAGGGCTGAAGGAAGGTTCGTTTGTGTGTGAAACTGTTTGATTTTTTTCGTGGGTGAATACTCATCCGTTTGACCTGAAATTTGTCGCGTTTTGTCCCAAATTCAGTGGAGATTCTTGGGTGGAATTTCAGGAAAAAACTATTCCGGGAGAATTTTTCAGAAATTTTGTGCAAAACCAAGGCTATCCTCTACCGAAACTTGTGAAATTCCGGCCTAATTTCTGCAATTTCATTCTGGGTCCGTATTGCGCTGAAAAAATTCACACAGCACTTTCGTATGTTGTTTGCACCCAGGCAAGGAGGCACGTCCATAAACGAATCACAAAAGGAAGATACGGGGAAGAAAAGCCAGGACGTTTTGTTTTCGGAAAACCGGTTTTGTTCACTCTCGGTCTGGGACTTACTACGCCTTACTCCTTGGGTATTTTGGTCTGAAATTTTTACCAGCATTCGTCACTGTGTCTATTGAGTTTTGGCTGAGGTTTGAGCCCCAGATTCGTCCCACAGATTGGCAATAAATTTTTTATTCGTCACTGCCAGGGCTGAAGGAAGGTTCGTTTGTGTGTGAAACTGTTTGATTTTTTTCGTGGGTGAATACTCATCCGTTTGACCTGAAATTTGTCGCGTTTTGTCCCAAATTCAGTGGAGATTCTTGGGTGGAATTTCAGGAAAAAACTATTCCGGGAGAATTTTTCAGAAATTTTGTGCAAACCAAGGCTATCCTCTACCGAAACTTGTGAAATTCGGCCTAATTTCTGCAATTTCATTCTGGGTCCGTATTGCGCTGAAAAAATTCACACAAGCACTTTCGTATGTTGTTTGCACCCAGGCAAGGAGGCACGTCCATAAACGAATCACAAAAGAAGATACGGGGAAGAAAAGCCAGGACGTTTTGTTTTCGGAAAACCGGTTTTGTTCACTCTCGGTCTGGGACTTACTACGCCTTACTCCTTGGGTATTTTGGTCTGAAATTTTTACCAGACATTCGTCACTGTGTCTATTGAGTTTTGGCTGAGGTTTGAGCCCCAGATTCGTCCCACAGATTGGCAATAAATTTTTTATTCGTCACTGCCAGGGCTGAAGGAAGGTTCGTTTGTGTGTGAAACTGTTTGATTTTTTTCGTGGGTGAATACTCATCCGTTTGACCTGAAATTTGTCCGTTTTGTCCCAAATTCAGTGGAGATTCTTGGGTGGAATTTCAGGAAAAAACTATTCCGGGAGAATTTTTCAGAAATTTTGTGCAAAACCAAGGCTATCCTCTACCGAAACTTGTGAAATTCCGGCCTAATTTCTGCAATTTCATTCTGGGTCCGTATTGCGCTGAAAAAATTCACACAAGCACTTTCGTATGTTGTTTGCACCCAGGCAAGGAGGCACGTCCATAAACGAATCACAAAAGAAGATACGGGGAAGAAAAGCCAGGACGTTTTGTTTTCGGAAAACCGGTTTTGTTCACTCTCGGTCTGGGACTTACTACGCCTTACTCCTTGGGTATTTTGGTCTGAAATTTTTACCAGCATTCGTCACTGTGTCTATTGAGTTTTGGCTGAGGTTTGAGCCCCAGATTCGTCCCACAGATTGGCAATAAATTTTTTATTCGTCACTGCCAGGGCTGAAGGAAGGTTCGTTTGTGTGTGAAACTGTTTGATTTTTTTCGTGGGTGAATACTCATCCGTTTGACCTGAAATTTGTCGCGTTTTGTCCCAAATTCAGTGGAGATTCTTGGGTGGAATTTCAGGAAAAAACTATTCCGGGAGAATTTTTCAGAAATTTTGTGCAAAACCAAGGCTATCCTCTACCGAAACTTGTGAAATTCCGGCCTAATTTCTGCAATTTCATTCTGGGTCCGTACTGCGCTGAAAAAATTCACACAAGCACTTTCGTATGTTGTTTGCACCCAGGCAAGGAGGACGTCCATAAACGAACACAAAAGAAGATACGGGGAAGAAAAGCCAGGACGTTTTGTTTTCGGAAAACCGGTTTTGTTCACTCTCGGTCTGGGACTTACTGCGCCTTACTCCTTGGGTATTTTGGTCTGAAATTTTTACCAGACATCGTCACTGTGTCTATTGAGTTTTGGCTGAGGTTTGAGCCCCAGATTCGTCCCACAGATTGGCAATAAATTTTTTATTCGTCACTGCCAGGGCTGAAAGGAAGGTTCGTCTGTGTGTGAAACTGTTTGATTTTTTTCGTGGGTGAATACTCATCCGTTTGACCTGAAATTTGTCCGTTTTGTCCCAAATTCAGTGGAGATTCTTGGGTGGAATTTCAGGAAAAAACTATTCCGGGAGAATTTTTCAGAAATTTTGTAAAACCAAGGCTATCCTCTACCGAAACTTGTGAAATTCCGGCCTAATTTCTGCAATTTCATTCTGGGTCCGTATTGCGCTGAAAAAATTCACACAAGCACTTTCGTATGTTGTTTGCACCCAGGCAAGGAGGAACGTCCATAAACGAACACAAAAGAAGATACGGGGAAGAAAAGCCAGGACGTTTTGTTTTCGGAAAACCGGTTTTGTTCACTCTCGGTCTGGGACTTACTGCGCCTTACTCCTTGGGTATTTTGGTCTGAAATTTTTACCAGACACTCGTCACTGTGTCTATTGAGTTTTGGCTGAGGTTTGAGCCCCAGATTCGTCCCACAGATTGGCAATAAATTTTTTATTCGTCACTGCCAGGGCTGAAAGGAAGGTTCGTCTGTGTGTGAAACTGTTTGATTTTTTTCGTGGGTGAATACTCATCCGTTTGACCTGAAATTTGTCCCGTTTTGTCCCAAATTCAGTGGAGATTCTTGGGTGGAATTTCAGGAAAAAACCATTCCGGGAAGAATTTTTCAGAAATTTTGTAAAACCAAGGCTATCCTCTACCGAAACTTGTGAAATTCCGGCCTAATTTCTGCAATTTCATTCTGGGTCCGTACTGCGCTGAAAAAATTCACACAAGCACTTTCGTATGTTGTTTGCACCCAGGCAAGGAGGACGTCCATAAACGAACACAAAAGAAGATACGGGGAAGAAAAGCCAGGACGTTTTGTTTTCGGAAAACCGGTTTTGTTCACTCTCGGTCTGGGACTTACTGCGCCTTACTCCTTGGGTATTTTGGTCTGAAATTTTTACCAGACACTCGTCACTGTGTCTATTGAGTTTTGGCTGAGGTTTGAGCCCCAGATTCGTCCCACAGATTGGCAATAAATTTTTTATTCGTCACTGCCAGGGCTGAAGGAAGGTTCGTCTGTGTGTGAAACTGTTTGATTTTTTTCGTGGGTGAATACTCATCCGTTTGACCTGAAATTTGTCCGTTTTGTCCCAAATTCAGTGGAGATTCTTGGGTGGAATTTCAGGAAAAAACCATTCCGGGAAGAATTTTTCAGAAATTTTGTAAAACCAAGGCTATCCTCTACCGAAACTTGTGAAATTCCGGCCTAATTTCTGCAATTTCATTCTGGGTCCGTACTGCGCTGAAAAAATTCACACAAGCACTTTCGTATGTTGTTTGCACCCAGGCAAGGAGGAACGTCCATAAACGAACCACAAAAGAAGATACGGGGAAGAAAAGCCAGGACGTTTTGTTTTCGGAAAACCGGTTTTGTTCACTCTCGGTCTGGGACTTACTCGCCTTACTCCTTGGGTATTTTGGTCTGAAATTTTTACCAGACACTCGTCACTGTGTCTATTGAGTTTTGGCTGAGGTTTGAGCCCCAGATTCGTCCCACAAGATTGGCAATAAATTTTTTATTCGTCACTGCCAGGGCTGAAAGGAAGGTTCGTCTGTGTGTGAAACTGTTTGATTTTTTTCGTGGGTGAATACTCATCCGTTTGACCTGAAATTTGTCCGTTTTGTCCCAAATTCAGTGGAGATTCTTGGGTGGAATTTCAGGAAAAAACCATTCCGGAAGAATTTTTCAGAAATTTTGTAAAACCAAGGCTATCCTCTACCGAAACTTGTGAAATTCCGGCCTAATTTCTGCAATTTCATTCTGGGTCCGTACTGCGCTGAAAAAAATTCACACAAGCACTTTCGTATGTTGTTTGCACCCAGGCAAGGAGGAACGTCCATAAACGAACCACAAAAGAAGATACGGGGAAGAAAAGCCAGGACGTTTTGTTTTCGGAAAACCGGTTTTGTTCACTCTCGGTCTGGGACTTACTGCGCCTTACTCCTTGGGTATTTTGGTCTGAAATTTTTACCAGACACTCGTCACTGTGTCTATTGAGTTTTGGCTGAGGTTTGAGCCCAGATTCGTCCCACAAGATTGGCAATAAATTTTTTATTCGTCACTGCCAGGGCTGAAAGGAAGGTTCGTTGTGTGTGAAACTGTTTGATTTTTTTCGTGGGTGAATACTCATCCGTTTGACCTGAAATTTGTCCGTTTTGTCCCAAATTCAGTGGAGATTCTTGGGTGGAATTTCAGGAAAAAACATTCCGGAAGAATTTTTCAGAAATTTTGTAAAACCAAGGCTATCCTCTACCGAAACTTGTGAAATTCGGCCTAATTTCTGCAATTTCATTCTGGGTCCGTACTGCGCTGAAAAAATTCACACAAGCACTTTCGTATGTTGTTTGCACCCAGGCAAGGAGGAACGTCCATAAACGAACACTAAATGAAGATACGGGGAAGAAAAGCCAGGACGTTTTGTTTTCGGAAAACCGGTTTTGTTCACTCTCGGTCTGGGACTTACTGCGCCTTACTCCTTGGGTATTTTGGTCTGAAATTTTTACCAGACATCGTCACTGTGTCTATTGAGTTTTGGCTGAGGTTTGAGCCCCAGATTCGTCCCACAAGATTGGCAATAAATTTTTTATTCGTCACTGCCAGGGCTGAAAGGAAGGTTCGTTGTGTGTGAAACTGTTTGATTTTTTTCGTGGGTGAATACTCATCCGTTTGACCTGAAATTTGTCCGTTTTGTCCCAAATTCAGTGGAGATTCTTGGGTGGAATTTCAGGAAAAAACATTCCGGGAGAATTTTTCAGAAATTTTGTAAAACCAAGGCTATCCTCTACCGAAACTTGTGAAATTCCGGCCTAATTTCTGCAATTTCATTCTGGGTCCGTACTGCGCTGAAAAAATTCACACAGCACTTTCGTATGTTGTTTGCACCCAGGCAAGGAGGACGTCCATAAACGAACACTAAATGAAGATACGGGGAAGAAAAGCCAGGACGTTTTGTTTTCGGAAAACCGGTTTTGTTCACTCTCGGTCTGGGACTTACTGCGCCTTACTCCTTGGGTATTTTGGTCTGAAATTTTTACCAGACATCGTCACTGTGTCTATTGAGTTTTGGCTGAGGTTTGAGCCCCAGATTCGTCCCACAAGATTGGCAATAAATTTTTTATTCGTCACTGCCAGGGCTGAAAGGAAGGTTCGTCTGTGTGTGAAACTGTTTGATTTTTTTCGTGGGTGAATACTCATCCGTTTGACCTGAAATTTGTCCGTTTTGTCCCAAATTCAGTGGAGATTCTTGGGTGGAATTTCAGGAAAAAACCATTCCGGAAGAATTTTTCAGAAATTTTGTAAAACCAAGGCTATCCTCTACCGAAACTTGTGAAATTCGGCCTAATTTCTGCAATTTCATTCTGGGTCCGTACTGCGCTGAAAAAATTCACACAAGCACTTTCGTATGTTGTTTGCACCCAGGCAAGGAGGAACGTCCATAAACGAACCACTAAATGAAGATACGGGGAAGAAAAGCCAGGACGTTTTGTTTTCGGAAAACCGGTTTTGTTCACTCTCGGTCTGGGACTTACTGCGCCTTACTCCTTGGGTATTTTGGTCTGAAATTTTTACCAGACACTCGTCACTGTGTCTATTGAGTTTTGGCTGAGGTTTGAGCCCCAGATTCGTCCCACAAGATTGGCAATAAATTTTTTATTCGTCACTGCCAGGGCTGAAGGAAGGTTCGTTTGTGTGTGAAACTGTTTGATTTTTTTCGTGGGTGAATACTCATCCGTTTGACCTGAAATTTGTCCGTTTTGTCCCAAATTCAGTGGAGATTCTTGGGTGGAATTTCAGGAAAAAACCATTCCGGAGAATTTTTCAGAAATTTTGTAAAACCAAGGCTATCCTCTACCGAAACTTGTGAAATTCCGGCCTAATTTCTGCAATTTCATTCTGGGTCCGTACTGCGCTGAAAAAATTCACACAAGCACTTTCGTATGTTGTTTGCACCCAGGCAAGGAGGACGTCCATAAACGAACACAAAAGAAGATACGGGGAAGAAAAGCCAGGACGTTTTGTTTTCGGAAAACCGGTTTTGTTCACTCTCGGTCTGGGACTTACTGCGCCTTACTCCTTGGGTATTTTGGTCTGAAATTTTTACCAGACACTCGTCACTGTGTCTATTGAGTTTTGGCTGAGGTTTGAGCCCCAGATTCGTCCCACAAGATTGGCAATAAATTTTTTATTCGTCACTGCCAGGGCTGAAAGGAAGGTTCGTCTGTGTGTGAAACTGTTTGATTTTTTTCGTGGGTGAATACTCATCCGTTTGACCTGAAATTTGTCCGTTTTGTCCCAAATTCAGTGGAGATTCTTGGGTGGAATTTCAGGAAAAAACATTCCGGAAGAATTTTTCAGAAATTTTGTAAAACCAAGGCTATCCTCTACCGAAACTTGTGAAATTCCGGCCTAATTTCTGCAATTTCATTCTGGGTCCGTACTGCGCTGAAAAAATTCACACAAGCACTTTCGTATGTTGTTTGCACCCAGGCAAGGAGGACGTCCATAAACGAACCACTAAATGAAGATACGGGGAAGAAAAGCCAGGACGTTTTGTTTTCGGAAAACCGGTTTTGTTCACTCTCGGTCTGGGACTTACTGCGCCTTACTCCTTGGGTATTTTGGTCTGAAATTTTTACCAGACATCGTCACTGTGTCTATTGAGTTTTGGCTGAGGTTTGAGCCCCAGATTCGTCCCACAAGATTGGCAATAAATTTTTTATTCGTCACTGCCAGGGCTGAAAGGAAGGTTCGTCTGTGTGTGAAACTGTTTGATTTTTTTCGTGGGTGAATACTCATCCGTTTGACCTGAAATTTGTCCGTTTTGTCCCAAATTCAGTGGAGATTCTTGGGTGGAATTTCAGGAAAAAACCATTCCGGAAGAATTTTTCAGAAATTTTGTAAAACCAAGGCTATCCTCTACCGAAACTTGTGAAATTCCGGCCTAATTTCTGCAATTTCATTCTGGGTCCGTATGCGCTGAAAAAATTCACACAAGCACTTTCGTATGTTGTTTGCACCCAGGCAAGGAGGAACGTCCATAAACGAACACAAAAGAAGATACGGGGAAGAAAAGCCAGGACGTTTTGTTTTCGGAAAACCGGTTTTGTTCACTCTCGGTCTGGGACTTACTGCGCCTTACTCCTTGGGTATTTTGGTCTGAAATTTTTACCAGACACTCGTCACTGTGTCTATTGAGTTTTGGCTGAGGTTTGAGCCCCAGATTCGTCCCACAAGATTGGCAATAAATTTTTTATTGTCACTGCCAGGGCTGAAAGGAAGGTTCGTCTGTGTGTGAAACTGTTTGATTTTTTTCGTGGGTGAATACTCATCCGTTTGACCTGAAATTTGTCCCGTTTTGTCCCAAATTCAGTGGAGATTCTTGGGTGGAATTTCAGGAAAAAACCATTCCGGAAGAATTTTTCAGAAATTTTGTAAAACCAAGGCTATCCTCTACCGAAACTTGTGAAATTCCGGCCTAATTTCTGCAATTTCATTCTGGGTCCGTACTGCGCTGAAAAAATTCACACAAGCACTTTCGTATGTTGTTTGCACCCAGGCAAGGAGGACGTCCATAAACGAACACAAAGAAGATACGGGGAAGAAAAGCCAGGACGTTTTGTTTTCGGAAAACCGGTTTTGTTCACTCTCGGTCTGGGACTTACTGCGCCTTACTCCTTGGGTATTTTGGTCTGAAATTTTTACCAGACACTCGTCACTGTGTCTATTGAGTTTTGGCTGAGGTTTGAGCCCCAGATTCGTCCCACAAGATTGGCAATAAATTTTTTATTCGTCACTGCCAGGGCTGAAAGGAAGGTTCGTTGTGTGTGAAACTGTTTGATTTTTTTCGTGGGTGAATACTCATCCGTTTGACCTGAAATTTGTCCCGTTTTGTCCCAAATTCAGTGGAGATTCTTGGGTGGAATTTCAGGAAAAAACCATTCCGGAAGAATTTTTAGAAATTTTGTAAAAACCAAGGCTATCCTCTACCGAAACTTGTGAAATTCCGGCCTAATTTCTGCAATTTCATTCTGGGTCCGTACTGCGCTGAAAAAATTCACACAAGCACTTTCGTATGTTGTTTGCACCCAGGCAAGGAGGAACGTCCATAAACGAACCACTAAATGAAGATACGGGGAAGAAAAGCCAGGACGTTTTGTTTTCGGAAAACCGGTTTTGTTCACTCTCGGTCTGGGACTTACTGCGCCTTACTCCTTGGGTATTTGGTCTGAAATTTTTACCAGACACTCGTCACTGTGTCTATTGAGTTTTGGCTGAGGTTTGAGCCCCAGATTCGTCCCACAAGATTGGCAATAAATTTTTTATTCGTCACTGCCAGGGCTGAAAGGAAGGTTCGTTGTGTGTGAAACTGTTTGATTTTTTTCGTGGGTGAATACTCATCCGTTTGACCTGAAATTTGTCCCGTTTTGTCCCAAATTCAGTGGAGATTCTTGGGTGGAATTTCAGGAAAAAACCATTCCGGAAGAATTTTTCAGAAATTTTGTAAAAACCAAGGCTATCCTCTACCGAAACTTGTGAAATTCCGGCCTAATTTCTGCAATTTCATTCTGGGTCCGTACTGCGCTGAAAAAATTCACACAAGCACTTTCGTATGTTGTTTGCACCCAGGCAAGGAGGACGTCCATAAACGAACCACAAAAGAAGATACGGGGAAGAAAGCCAGGACGTTTTGTTTTCGGAAAACCGGTTTTGTTCACTCTCGGTCTGGGACTTACTCGCCTTACTCCTTGGGTATTTTGGTCTGAAATTTTTACCAGACACTCGTCACTGTGTCTATTGAGTTTTGGCTGAGGTTTGAGCCCAGATTCGTCCCACAAGATTGGCAATAAATTTTTTATTCGTCACTGCCAGGGCTGAAAGGAAGGTTCGTTTGTGTGTGAAACTGTTTGATTTTTTTCGTGGGTGAATACTCATCCGTTTGACCTGAAATTTGTCGCGTTTTGTCCCAAATTCAGTGGAGATTCTTCGTGGATTTCAGGAAAAAACTATTTCGGGAGAATTTTTCAGAAATTTTGTGCAAACCAAGGCTATCCTCTACCGAAACTTGTGAAATTTCGCCCTACTTTCGGCAATTTTATTCTGGGTCCGTATTGCGCTGAAAAAGGTTCACACAAGTACTTCCTATGTTGTTTGCACCCAGGTAAGGAGGCACGTCCATAAAGAATCACAAAAAGGAGATACGGGGAAGAAAAGCCAGGACGTTTTGTTTTCGGAAAACCAGTTTTGTTCACTCTCGGTCTGGGACTTACTACGCCTTACTCCTGGGTGTTTTGGTCTGAAATTTTTACCAGACGTTCGTCACTGTGTCTATTGAGTTTTGGCTGAGGTTTGAGGCCCAGATTCGTCCCACAAGATTGGCAATAAATTTTTTATTGATCACTGCCAGGGCTGAAAGGAAGGTTCGTTTGTGTGCGAAGCTGTTTGATTTTTTTCGTGGGTGAATACTCATCCGTTTGACCTGAAATTTGTCGCGTTTTGTCCCAAATTCAGTGGAGATTCTTAGTGGGATTTCAGGAAAAAACTATTTCGGGAGAATTTTTCGGAAATTTTGTGCAAACCAAGGCTATCCTCTACCGAACTTGTGAAATTCGCCCTACTTTCGGCAATTTTTATTCTGGGTCCGTATTGCGCTAAAAAGGTTCACACAAGTACTTCCTATGTTGTTTGCACCCAGGTAAGGAGGCACGTCCATAAAGAATCACAAAAGGAGATCGGGGAAGAAAGTCCAGGACTTTTTGTTTTCGGAAAACCAGTTTTGTTCACTCTCGGACTGGGACTTATTACGCCTTACTCCTGGGTGTTTTGGTCAGAAATTTTTACCAGACGTTCGTCACTGTGTCTATTGAGTTTTGGCTGAGGTTTGAGCCCAGATTCGTCCCACAAGATTGGCAATAAATTTTTTATTGATCACTGCCAGGGCTGAAAGGAAGGTTCGTTTGTGTGCGAAGCTGTTTGATTTTTTTCGTGGGTGAATACTCATCCGTTTGACCTGAAATTTGTCGCGTTTTGTCCCAAATTCAGTGGAGATTCTTACGTGGATTTCAGGAAAAAACTATTCGGGAGAATTTTTCGGAAATTTTGTGCAAACCAAGGCTATCCTCTACCGAAACTTGTGAAATTCGCCCTACTTTCGGCAATTTTTATTCTGGGTCCGTATTGCGCTGAAAAGGTTCACACAAGTACTTCCCTATGTTGTTTGCACCCAGGTAAGGAGGCACGTCCATAAAGAATCACAAAAGGAGATACGGGGAAGAAAGTCCAGGACGTTTTGTTTTCGGAAAACCAGTTTTGTTCACTCTCGGTCTGGGACTTACTACGCCTTACTCCTGGGTGTTTTGGTCTGAAATTTTTACCAGACTTCGTCACTGTGTCTATTGAGTTTTGGCTGAGGTTTGAGCCCAGATTCGTCCCACAAGATTGGCAATAAATTTTTTATTGATCACTGCCAGGGCTGAAAGGAAGGTTCGTTTGCGTGCGAAGCTGTTTGATTTTTTTCGTGGGTGAATACTCATCCGTTTGACCTGAAATTTGTCGCGTTTTGTCCCAAATTCAGTGGAGATTCTTACGTGGGATTTCAGGAAAAAACTATTTCGGGAGAATTTTTCGAAATTTTGTGCAAACCAAGGCTATCCTCTACCGAACTTGTGAAATTTCGCCCTACTTTCGGCAATTTTATTCTGGGTCCGTATTGCGCTGAAAAAGTTCACACAAGTACTTCCCTATGTTGTTTGCACCCAGGTAAGGAGGCACGTCCATAAAGAATCACAAAAGGAGATACGGGGAAGAAAGTCCAGGACGTTTTGTTTTCGGAAAACCAGTTTTGTTCACTCTCGGTCTGGGACTTACTACGCCTTACTCCTGGGTTTTTGGTCTGAAATTTTTACCAGACGTTCTCACTGTGTCTATTGAGTTTTGGCTGAGGTTTGAGGCCCAGATTCGTCCCACAAGATTGGCAATAAATTTTTTATTGATCACTGCCAGGGCTGAAAGGAAGGTTCGTTTGTGTGCGAAGCTGTTTGATTTTTTTCGTGGGTGAATACTCATCCGTTTGACCTGAATTTGTCGCGTTTTGTCCCAAATTCAGTGGAGATTCTTACGTGGGATTTCAGGAAAAAACTATTTCGGGAGAATTTTTCGAAATTTTGTCAAACCAAGGCTATCCTCTACCGAAACTTGTGAAATTTCGCCCTACTTTCGGCAATTTTATTCTGGGTCCGTATTGCGCTGAAAAGGTTCACACAAGTACTTCCTATGCTGTTTGCACCCAGGTAAGGAGGCACGTCCATAAAGAATCACAAAAAGGAGATACGGGGAAGAAAATCCAGGACGTTTTGTTTTCGGAAAACCAGTTTTGTTCACTCTCGGTCTGGGACTTACTACGCCTTACTCCTGGGTGTTTTGGTCTGAAATTTTTACCAGACGTTCGTCACTGTGTCTATTGAGTTTTGGCTGAGGTTTGAGGCCCAGATTCGTCCCACAAGATTGGCAATAAATTTTTTATTGATCACTGCCAGGGCTGAAAGGAAGGTTCGTTTGTGTGCGAAGCTGTTTGATTTTTTTCGTGGGTGAATACTCATCCGTTTGACCTGAATTTGTCGCGTTTTGTCCCAAATTCAGTGGAGATTCTTAGTGGATTTCAGGAAAAAACTATTTCGGGAGAATTTGTCGAAATTTTGTGAAACCAAGGCTATCCTCTACCGAAACTTGTGAAATTCCGGCCTAATTTCTGCAATTTCATTCTGGGTCCGTATTGCGCTGAAAAAATTCACACAAGCACTTCCGTATGTTGTTTGCACCCAGGCAAGGAGGACGTCCATAAACGAATCACAAAAGAAGATACGGGGAAGAAAAGCCAGGACGTTTTGTTTTCGGAAAACCGGTTTTGTTCACTCTCGGTCTGGGACTTACTCGCCTTACTCCTTGGGTATTTTGGTCTGAAATTTTTACCAGACATTCGTCACTGTGTCTATTGAGTTTTGGCTGAGGTTTGAGCCCCAGATTCGTCCCACAAGATTGGCAATAAATTTTTTATTCGTCACTGCCAGGGCTGAAAGGAAGGTTCGTTTGTGTGTGAACTGTTTGATTTTTTTTGGGTGAATACTCATCCGTTTGACCTGAAATTTGTCCGTTTTGTCCCAAATTCAGTGGAGATTCTTGGGTGGAATTTCAGGAAAAAACCATTCCGGAAGAATTTTTCAGAAATTTTGTAAAACCAAGGCTATCCTCTACCGAAACTTGTGAAATTCCGGCCTAATTTCTGCAATTTCATTCTGGGTCCGTACTGCGCTGAAAAAAATTCACAAAAGCACTTTCGTATGTTGTTTGCACCCAGGCAAGGAGGAACGTCCATAAACGAACCACTAAATGAAGATACGGGGAAGAAAAGCCAGGACGTTTTGTTTTCGGAAAACCGGTTTTGTTCACTCTCGGTCTGGGACTTACTGCGCCTTACTCCTTGGGTATTTTGGTCTGAAATTTTTACCAGACACTCGTCACTGTGTCTATTGAGTTTTGGCTGAGGTTTGAGCCCCAGATTCGTCCCACAAGATTGGCAATAAATTTTTTATTCGTCACTGCCAGGGCTGAAAGGAAGGTTCGTCTGTGTGTGAAACTGTTTGATTTTTTTCGTGGGTGAATACTCATCCGTTTGACCTGAAATTTGTCCCGTTTTGTCCCAAATTCAGTGGAGATTCTTGGGTGGAATTTCAGGAAAAAACCATTCCGGAAGAATTTTTCAGAAATTTTGTAAAAACCAAGGCTATCCCCTACCGAAACTTGTGAAATTCCGGCCTAATTTCTGCAATTTCATTCTGGGTCCGTACTGCGCTGAAAAAAATTCACAAAAGCACTTTCGTATGTTGTTTGCACCCAGGCAAGGAGGAACGTCCATAAACGAACCACTAAATGAAGATACGGGGAAGAAAAGCCAGGACGTTTTGTTTTCGGAAAACCGGTTTTGTTCACTCTCGGTCTGGGACTTACTGCGCCTTACTCCTTGGGTATTTTGGTCTGAAATTTTTACCAGACACTCGTCACTGTGTCTATTGAGTTTTGGCTGAGGTTTGAGCCCCAGATTCGTCCCACAAGATTGGCAATAAATTTTTTATTCGTCACTGCCAGGGCTGAAAGGAAGGTTCGTTTGTGTGTGAAACTGTTTGATTTTTTTCGTGGGTGAATACTCATCCGTTTGACCTGAAATTTGTCCCGTTTTGTCCCAAATTCAGTGGAGATTCTTGGGTGGAATTTCAGGAAAAAACCATTCCGGAAGAATTTTTCAGAAATTTTGTAAAACCAAGGCTATCCTCTACCGAAACTTGTGAAATTCCGGCCTAATTTCTGCAATTTCATTCTGGGTCCGTACTGCGCTGAAAAAAATTCACACAAGCACTTTCGTATGTTGTTTGCACCCAGGCAAGGAGGAACGTCCATAAACGAACCACAAAGAAGATACGGGGAAGAAAAGCCAGGACGTTTTGTTTTCGGAAAACCGGTTTTGTTCACTCTCGGTCTGGGACTTACTGCGCCTTACTCCTTGGGTATTTTGGTCTGAAATTTTTACCAGACACTCGTCACTGTGTCTATTGAGTTTTGGCTGAGGTTTGAGCCCCAGATTCGTCCCACAAGATTGGCAATAAATTTTTTATTCGTCACTGCCAGGGCTGAAAGGAAGGTTCGTCTGTGTGTGAAACTGTTTGATTTTTTCGTGGGTGAATACTCATCCGTTTGACCTGAAATTTGTCCCGTTTTGTCCCAAATTCAGTGGAGATTCTTGGGTGGAATTTCAGGAAAAAACCATTCCGGAAGAATTTTTCAGAAATTTTGTAAAAACCAAGGCTATCCTCTACCGAAACTTGTGAAATTCCGGCCTAATTTCTGCAATTTCATTCTGGGTCCGTACTGCGCTGAAAAAAATTCACACAAGCACTTTGTATGTTGTTTCCACCCAGGCAAGGAGGAACGTCCATAAACGAACCACAAAAGAAGATACGGGGAAGAAAAGCCAGGACGTTTTGTTTTCGGAAAACCGGTTTTGTTCACTCTCGGTCTGGGACTTACTGCGCCTTACTCCTTGGGTATTTTGGTCTGAAATTTTTACCAGACACTCTCACTGTGTCTATTGAGTTTTGTCTGAGGTTTGAGCCCCAGATTCGTAGCACAAGATTGGCAATAAATTTTTTATTCGTCACTGCCAGGGCTGAAAGGAAGGTTCGTCTGTGTGTGAAACTGTTTGATTTTTTTCTTGGGTGAATACTCATCCGTTTGACCTGAAATTTGTCCCATTTTGTCCCAAATTCAGTGGAGATTCTTGGGAGGAATTTCAGGAAAAAACCATTCCGGAAGAATTTTTCAGAAATTTTGTAAAAACCAAGGCTATGCTCTACCGAAACTTGTGAAATTCCGGCCTAATTTTGCAATTTCATTCTAGGTCCGTACTGCGCTGAAAAAAATTCACACAAGCACTTTGGTATGTTGTTTCCACCCAGGCAAGGAGGAACGTCCATAAACGAACCACAAAAAGAAGATACGAGGAAGAAAAGCCAGGACGTTTTGTTTTCGGAAAACCGGTTTTGTTCACTCTCGGTCTGGGACTTACTGCGCCTTACTCCTTGGGTATTTTGGTCTGAAATTTTTACCAGACACTCGTCACTGTGTCTATTGAGTTTTGGCTGAGGTTTGAGGCCCAGATTCGTCCCACAAGATTGGCAATAAATTTTTTATTGATCACTGCCAGGGCTGAAAGGAAGGTTCGTTTGTGTGCGAAGCTGTTTGATTCTTTTCGTGGGCGAATACTCATCCGTTTGACCTTTTCAGGTCGGTTTCACTTGATCGTGCGGTTATTCCATTTCTCGAGGTGTGACGTGCCCCTGGGGGAGATCAAATAAGTTGGATTGGGGCGGTCGGCCTTTTAATTGTGATTTTAATCGAACAAGAACGGGCGATGTTAATCGAGCAAGCGGGCAATCGGTCGGCCGAGAAGTCGGCCAAGCATTGAGACTTGGTGGCGCAAATTATGTCTCCTATAACCAGAAATAATCTATCTAGTATTATTTTACAAAGGCGCAAATTTACATATTTTCCCAGGACACTTCTCTCACGGAAGAAACTTGTAACTGTAACATACACTAGTTACTATAACCAGTAAACTCAGAAATGCACTGAACTCACAGAGAGAACAAATACCCTATGATTAGACGGATTAAAATTTAACCTAGAAGAATTCTGAGGCAACTTGTGATTGAACGCAAACAAGTTGCAAATAACCTGAAAAGTTTCAATGAGACACTAGTTGAAGGCCAAAATACCCAAAACTTTGATCTCGTTGAGACAAGAATTCATGCCATCGGAATCGGCAGTAGAGAATCGATCACCAACCATGAGTTTGTACTGTTCAAAGTCTCGGCCTCTCGGCCAAGTCTTCTGAGGTCTCCGCCCCTCGGTCGTCTCGGCCAACTCGTGTAAGGTCTCGGCCATACCGGTACACTTGCCCCCCAGGCTCAAGGGCAGATGTGTCCGGTGAGTCATCTAAAAATTCAAAATATTTTATGCTCGTGAAGGTTGCAAACAAATAATAGGTGAGTCATTTGTTCCATGTTCTCAATAAAATATTTGTGCCAGGTTCTTTAAAATTAATAAACCAAGTCTCTTTCATCACCTTTGAGAATACTCGTTGATAATTAATTTACTGTTTTTCCTTATCTTCCTTTTCTTATTACTAACCATGAATATTTTCAATATCCTACCAATCCTTAATCGAAATACTTTGTTGATACTAATATTCACATTCACTGATAACAACCTTTGATAATTATCGCCGTGTGCTAAAAGGGAAAGAAGAAAAAATTGCTCTAAGAAATAAAATCAGATGGCCACAAAACCAGAAAAATAAAAATAAAAAGCAATTAACTTACTAACTCACGAAGTTACATTTTTCAGACAACTATTCTAACGGATGATACAAGTTAATGGGCTTACATTAAAATATATCAATAAGCCAATGAAATGAGGCTCAAGACAACAGACTTTTCCATTCTCTCGATGATATCAAACTATCACAAAAATACTTCCATTTGTTTTGGTTGGGATGTGAGGAGAGGAAATTACATGATCTTCACTCAGTTTTAGAAGTATTGGTTGGTGCATCACCAACTTCGGCAGAAGAGGTGTCCATATCATTCAGACCTAATTCTTCATTTTGTTCCCATGACCTCTCGTAGTCCTCAACTGGAGAAATACCAATTGCAAAACAGAAAACCACAAAACATGAATATATTTACATGAAAAACTATGCACCATATTTAAACACAGCATTAAACAATCAGAATCATATTTACACATACAGCACATTAGACCGATTCATCACAAATCCAATTATGCAGGCTACTCAGGGCACACTGTAAAGCAAAAGGTTGAAACACGAGTCCCAACAAGGGGAAATGTCTGAAATAAACCTACTTCTGTTTGTTTGTTTATTTACATGATGGTCTATACTGGACTCGGGATCCCCAGCAACTCCGATAGTTGAATCGAATAAGATATTTTAAGGAACAAAAAATTGATGTTTCAACTTTCCATATGTATAGAAAAAGAATTGGCATCATGGAAATGGAATTCAGAATTTCAACTCAGAAAATGTGAACTTTATCTGCTCAAAGTATAGCTTGATGTCTGAGTTGGAAATCTTACAAGCTAATTGATTGTCCTCTTTCAGATCATCAGTTGCAGGTGCTACAAAAGAATTGGCTAATGCATCATCAAGAATTAGAGTCCAAGGTTCTTCCAAGCTAAGAAGCTGCATACAATGAAAGAATGCAGATAAAAAAAGTGGGATCCAAGACCTTGAACCAATAAGTTTAAATAGGTTAAGTCAAATCAAAGCCTTCAAATTCAAAGACACAAAGACCGATGCAGTCTATTAGTTGCTGGTATTAAAGAGGCATAATGTAGCCCAAAAGTAGCATGGAATATGACCACAGGTCTTTGTTGCTCAAAGTGACCCTTCTTGTTACAATGCATTTGGTTAAAATTCCGTGAACCCTATTCTCTTTGTCGTCCATTTCTTTTTTACTAAATTTTTCAAAGTGAGGTGTCGAAAGAGGTACAAAACGGGACAACATATCCTCCTAAAAGAGAACAAGAAATAAAGACAAGATTATTTTAGAAATACAAAAGAATATACAATGCCTGAAGTTATGTATTGCTCCTCTTCCCTCTTTTCCCAGTCAGCCACAAAACATTGTGTAAAGAATAAATATAAAAAATTGCAATAATAACCTGATAAATAGAATTATATAGTAAACATATATGGAGAAATTTAAACCAACTCTCATAAAATAGTCACGTATTACCTTGTTTAGCCTTGCTTTAAAGTCTATCCACTTGCTTCTACTATTTTCATCAAGACTGTCTCCAAAAGTAAAGCCATGGACCCTCTCAAGGCCTGTACATACAAATCACATAAAATTATATTCTACATTGATACATTCTAGCAAAAATAAATAGATTATATTAAAAATTAAATCACACCACGGGATCAGGAACATCATAAACATGACAAAAGAGAACAGTTTAAACTCCACCCATCCAAAACAGATACAAATTTGGCATTTAGAAGACTTTTAAAACATATTTGAGATAGATTATTTGGAATGAAAGAAATAAATAATGATGCTCAAGTGGTTGAAAATTGAAAGATCTATTGAAAAGAAAAATGTTTTCATCATTTTGTTACAATTGAAGCTGAACAAAGTGTATGGGTACTACGATGTCCTTTCCTTCCTCCTGTCTCATTAGGATGCTGCCTATATAGTTTGTGTGACTGATAGAAGGATACTTACTTTCACTAATTCTTGTAATTAAACCTTCAACAGTTGTAACTATTCCTCCAAGGGTTCCGCTTGCCAGCTCCAAGTCAACTTCCGGAACTTTTACACTTGCAGTATCAGACTAATCAAACCAAACTACTCAGTCAATAGATATAAAATGTATAGATCTCAGATTGCATAAAATAATGTTTAAATGGTCAGGCCTATATGGGTACCATCAGGACATATTTCACAGGTTAACTTAGCAAGACTGTGTGTGTATCATTACAACTTTTGATATATCATTGAAAACAGTACATGTTGGTGTTAACGTTTCTAGGTTATCTCTTGATGAAAAAATCATTTCAGGCTTCTAAAAACCCCAAAATGCGAATTTGATTCCTTAAAATGCTATAGCTTCATGCAAGGGAGATGTCAAAATAAATTGCAAAACTTTAAAGTGGCACTGAAAGAGTACTCATGATTAGTTTTTATCCTTAGTTACTTTACACTTTCTGCAAAACAGGTTTGGAAGCTTACATTTTTCCCTACATTTGAGTAGCTCAATAACCAAAGTCCAAACTACCTTCTTTTCTAATGAGATTTCTTTTACTGATCCCAATTTGTAGTAATTACATACTAGAAACAAGAAAAAATATATGCTCTCTAAATGCAAGGATAAACTACAAGATCCATGATTCATCACTAAACATATACAAATTAAGAAACTGATGGGTTGAAATTAGTTAAGATCACAAAGAATTACAGACCTTTATTACATCACGGCTCAGGTCATTGACATTTTTCACAGAAAGAGTAATTATTTTTCCTTTTTCAGGAATTCGTCCACCAGGTTTCAACTGCAAGATGGAAAATTAATGTTTATTCCAGCCCTAAAAAGACAGAGCTACACTCAAGAAATCAGCATACCTCAGAGTTGCGGTAGCCACAAGCATCACATGTGGATGCCATAACAATTACTTCTTGGAAGTAAGGAATATCTGTCCATTGTTAAGATCAACAGCTTGTGGAAGAAATGCCGGAAATTGCTAAGCAATAATATAGAATATAAAATTGGCACATGGCATATTTTGAAGAGTATGACCGTTATCAAGCAAGCAAATAAATATTATCTAGTTTTTACCCTATCAGCAATCAGAATACATGCAACACTGTAGACAGATGTTTCATTTGAAATTAATGTTGTGTAGCTAGCATAAATCCATAGTCAAGTTTCTGAAATTTGAAAGTAGATCATGTTCAGGATTTTTAATAGAACACATGGTTATCCAAAAACTATTCAGCACCAAGTAGATGACACTAAGCTTCAAGTTTCAACTGAAATACATGAAACATAGAATCACAACGGAAGTTGAAATAAAGAAAAACTATCCCCTATTTTATGTAATTTCACTTTTTGCAGATCAAAAAGGTGCTAAAGCTCCAAATTTCAACTGAAATACAAACATGGAATAAAAAAAAATAAGCCCCAATAGTTTATATAATTTTATTTTACCCCACAAAGCTATGTACTCTTGCATACACAATATAAATCTTCTTTAACCCAATAAATTTTACATCGAGCTTAAAATGACAGAATCCTTCTAAAGAAATGTAACATAATCAAACAATATCCCAAGGGAAGTATGAAAAGTGCTAAGAGGATACTGGTGACAAACATTCGAGTCTCACAACTAGCAGCACAGGCACCACAAGTAGAAGGGAAAGTCATCACCTGTCAAAAAAAGGCAGCAACTTGACATTGAATAAACAAACACATAAGGCCAAAGCTCAGTACACAGAACTATATAGTTCAGCAATTGTACCTCTTCTGGTGCAGTATATCGAAACAAGGCTTCAGCAATTTCTGCACTGTTACTCTGTGCAATGGCACGATGGCCAGCTGTTGCCCCTACTGATCCATGTGGTTCTCTCCTCACTTGATCAGTAGTCACAGCTTCTCCGCCTCCCGGGGCATCAACATGAGTTCCTTCAGCCTGTGCAGAATCAACAAGGTATCCCAATGATGCTTGCTGCTCAGGAGTTCTCTCATAAAACTTGATCGTCAACGATGGATCAGATGATGGTGCAAACCTATTCAATGTGTTCTGCATTTACTTAAAATAGTACTAGCTAAAACATTGGACTAATATTACCAAGTACCAAATGAAGGTACAAGTTTGCCTCACCAACAAATACATGTTTGTCTTGACCAATTTAAAATAAGTTAAAAGGTACAATATGGTGTGATTCATAAAAGAATGTATCCAATCCAAAGTCAAGCACAAGCACAATGTGACTAAATTTTAGCCCATACAGAGATCAGCACTTTACATACTAAACCACACTCCACTCTTGAGCAACAAATCCAGGAGGTTGCTAATTCATATGCTATCACTGAATACCTTTTGTCATTTACTTGTATGTGAGGATACCTTAGCCTCTATTGTTATAATCTCTTCTCTAATAAAAATACTTTTACTCATTTAAAAAAAATACTTCTACAAGGTATAATCTCTTACGGGTTTTCAATAAAGCTGTTTCCGACAGGATCATCAAGAATAAATGTGATGCATGATTCTCCTGTTGCACAGGCTCGCAGTTTCACCAAGAACTGATCAATTGCTCCAGCTGTCTCCGGAGCCACTTTCTAGAGGGTAGAAAGCATAACATTAATTAAGTTATTTAAAGAAGAATGCATGCATCAAATAAAAATATAGCGCAGAAACAAATAGTACTTTGCGTTCCTCTTGAAGGGCTTGAAGTTCATCAGTTGCTCTCATAAGTATCCCTTCCACCTATAATTACACAACAAAAGATATTGTTGAATCATTTGATTACAAATTTTCAACTGTTCAATGTTCATGAATTTTCACAAAAGAAAGTTAAGAGTTCTCTGATGCCCACGATTTACATTCCTTGTTGTTAGTAGGATATTAAATGTACTAGTAGAAGCTTCATGTTAGTAGGATATTAATGTACTACTAGAAGTTGTTAGAAGTTGTAGAAGATTCTAGATATCTCTTTGTAATAATTACTCTAGGGTTAAAGTTTTCTATATATAAAGGTTGATGTCTTGTTTCAATTAATATAATTGAATAAAAATCTTCTTTCATTCATATTATTTCATTTAAGTTAGTATTAGAGCTCACAATGTTGGGGCCTATTTCTACGACCTTTCACTGTCACTGAAGTTTTTTGTGTTAATGTTTCATTATACTTACAAGGGAGACTAAGAAATTCTTACTATTTATCTTATCACGGCAACTCTACTAAATAATGATGATCTTCCTTCATCCTCTTCAATTGACAATGGAATGCCTGCATTACATGCTGAAATTGAACGTTTAAAATCTCTCATGGAGTCTATCAGTAAGCCACCTTGTGGTACTTGCTTCGTAACCATGACTGGTAAGAACTCTAATTCCTCTTTTGATGTTTCTTAAAATTTATGCAAGGACTCTTGAGTTCTAGACTTTGGTGCGACAGACCATATGACACCTCACTCATCTCTTTTAATGTCATGTGTTTCTTTTCCTGGTAATTACATTACTCTTGCCAATGGGACTCGTATCCCAATAGTTGGACATGGTAATATTTATCTTATGTTTCTAACTATCCGACTCTTCTTCAATATTATCCAATGGGGCATATCCCCCGTCTTCCCCTTCAGAGAAACTCTAGTCAAAGTTAAGTAATTATTCAAACTCAAAATCAAAGCTATCATGCAATTCATTCCCAACCCCGATTTGAATCTTCCCTTTGCCCCTCCTTGTTGGGGATGGAGTTGCAGCTAGACCTTTCTTAGAAGCATGAGAAGATCCAATGACAATACCACAACCACTTGATGGTTGCTTTCTTTTACTGGTTACTTGTCTTGTGTAAATTATTAGTTCTCCAACATCTAAAGCTTCATAAGCAGTTGCCTAATTTAGAGTGGAATCATCATCAAAAACCAACTCATTTCCCCCCTCTTCATTATCATTATCATCATCATCATCTACTTGCCCCACTAACCACTCATCAATGTTATCGATATTGAATAACGGATCATATCGGAGACCCCATAAATCCTTTATAAAGTTATAACAGAAACCATAACGGGTTATGGCGGAAGGTGTTGTGGCGGAGATAAAAAAAATGTATTGTGGATTGCAATAAGTATAATGTTTTAAATGGGTCAAAAATGGGCCCAAAAAAAACTAATTTTAGGTAGGTTTTGAACTCTTAATTAGGTTTAACAGCTCATGTAGCCGCAACACATTCAAATTTTATTTGAATAATTAAGGTTTTATTAGTAGATGATTATACACATGCGGAGTAAATTTAGCCATCTTAAATAGAAATACAATGTTGAGACTCGAGATTTTCACTGACAAATGAAATAATGGGTAACCCCCTGCCCTACCCAGAAAAAAAAATTGAACAAGCAAACTTGTCATTGCCAGGAATGGGAAACAACAAAGTAAATTGAAATATGTATTAGAAGTACCGTTGACAAACTACCACGTTGAGCCTCTGGTGGAATCTCAAAATCCAGTTCAGGTATCTGCACAATCATATACATATAAGGTTGCCTTTTGAATAAATTTATTACAAAGCAGACTATAAATTTTTAATAATAGAAGCAGATTAGTCATTAAAATTTATAAGCAACATCTTAAATTACTTCTTTCATAAAAATATCTATCTTTCTAACTATCTATGTAAACAAATAGACATACAGATAAATAGGTATGTAGGTATGTAGGTAGATAATATCAGCTCAACTAAGACTATGTGGCTTAGCCCTAGACTTCAAAGAGACAAGAACCAAGGTGTTAATGAACTAAAGAATTTTGAAGATTACAATCTAAATAGGAAATAGGGTACACAAGTTTATATAAATATGAAGAAAATAAACAAAACAAATTTGAGTACCTTAATGGTAGCAGATTCTGATTTAACCACTTGACGATTTAGCATCTACATTCATTAAACTTGTTAGACACTTGTATAAACAAATCATCATAACGGCAAACCACAAAGACAAGTTTACAAATCAAAATAAGATAATCCCAAATAATCATACATTCACCATAACAAGTATTAGAGATAATATTTTATTTCTTAATTATTTGATGTAGTTTAAACTTATTTAGTAGAAATGTATTATTGACAACCCGAGATGCTTTACTTTTGTAGTTGACTGTATTGTTTTATTGCCAAGTTTTTGTTTTAACAATTGTTTTATTATGGAGTTCAAATGTATAATTACTATGTTATTTATTGTTAATATTTTTTATGGTAAGTAAACTCTTACAAGTTTGAGTCAAGTTTACAAAAGCCTTCACAAGTTTCTATGAACTCTCAAGTTTTACAATCTTGATTGCATGCATTTTGCTTCAAATAGTTTTATATCATTACATGATAGATGTCCTTTACAATGCTAAACTCAATATTCTACCTAGGATAAGGAGATTAAAAACTCGTAAATTGGGGATCTTAACTTGGATGGTAAGATCCTATGGTTTTACATAAAATGCAAAACTATACATATATAGTGCATATGCATAAGAATATCATAAACAAAGAAAATAACCTCCAAAATCACTACATTAAAACAAAATTAGATTTAAAAGTTATAACTATAGTAAGTCAGGTATCCAAATAGTATAATCAGAAATGTGAGAAAGAAATTCTTAATTCTATTTGTTTATTAGTTGACTAGAAAATTATGTTGTTGAACTATCTTAGTATTTAGGTTTAGGATTTAACCTAACCACACAATTTTCCAAGTTTTATGCGGGATTTATACTTACCCACTCACCTACCATAATGAAGGTGCACGTGGCTGCAAATTATGGTGGGCAAGGATTGTCCTTAATTAATATGCATTTGAACCAACACCCCCTATGCCAAGGACTATAAGTCTGGAATTGGTCAATGTAGGTGACCCAACAATTGATTTAGGATTGCCTTTGTTACCATCATAGAGTTTGAGCATAGGGTCAAGCTCAATCCCACAAAATTAACTTCTATGGTAAGGATTACTAAACTGAAAATGTTGCTACAGCCAAAGGAAGGTGCAATAATAAAAGTTATAGGTGGCAATACTCTAAGGCAACAATGGAATGACAAAGAAAAGGTTGAACAGTCCAAGATGGAGAAGATCACGAATGGATTGGGAAGGGCTTCATAAATAAGAAGAAAGGGATTTTCCAGGGTGTGTTCAACTCATAGCATAGTATGATCCTACATGGTAAATATTGACTTCAACAACAATGGTCTTCTAGCTAAACATGGATGCAAAAGTATGAAAAACCATCCTTCAAACTAGGTCATTGTTAGGTTCCTAGACAGAAAAACCAGAATTCCCTCCCAAACACAGCAAGAAGAAAGAAAACTCTGTTTTATTACAATGCAGAACAGAACACCCAAAAGGGTTACAAAGGAGAATAGCTCCTTTCACACAGGTTTAATCCTCCTTTCACACAGGTTTAATCCTGTCAACTTCTTACAACAATTCAGATATCCCCTCCCCCACAGCAGGTTGGTCTTTATTTAAAGACCCCCTCACCACAACTAACTAACCCAACAACTAACTAACCCGCTTAACCCTTATTTTTAAATTTCCTTCTATGATACACCCTCCAAGTGCTGTCTTTATTTTCCTGCCTAACAGTCAGTCACTAGTGTCAAGAACCTCAGCATGGATGTTAACTGAATGGGAAGAAGATAGCTAATAGAGGCATTGGAGTACCTAGGCGCCATATATGTTTTCTTATGTTATATAAAATAATCATTTGGGGATGGGGAATTGAAATTTGAACAAACCAACCTTTTGCTCGCCTGATGGAATCTTCAAAGTGTAACAACAACCACGTGGTTGAATTTCACCAGCAAACTGTACTTCATTGTTCCTAACAGATAAAATCAATAATTATAAAAGAAAGAAAAATTAAGAGGAAGATCAAAGGAACTAATTATGTTCAACGCACACGGAGAGGGCATAGACTAAAGGGCCGTTTACCTCTCACCACAATGTGGACATTCAAAAGCTGATAACAAAATCTGCAGGAAAGGTAAATGTGACAATGAGTTATATTTCAGAAAACTAATGGACAGACAAAACAAAAGAAACAGCAGATAAAAATAATATGTATTACGATCCATTATGTAATTTGTGAATCAATAATGCTAATTCATTTAATTGAAATATGTAACAAATAACATCAGGGAGAAAAGTGAATGAGGCCTAAACATAAGGAAAGACAGAAATAAAGATGAAATTTAACTACATATATGATATATCCCAATACCTACTAACAGTAACCACTTGCCAATCACAAGAGCAAATGGAGCAATAGACAAGACATACCTTTCTGAAGTGGGGAATTAAAGTCAATAAAAATCTTGTAATCCCCTGACAAACATGACAGAAATTCAAGTCAGATGATAAAATTTAAATATTTTGGATGAAGATACAATATTAAGACTTAGGGTGAATTTGACTCATTTGTTGAGCGATAATAATGTTGCTTGTAAATAAAATAGTAAAAGAATGGAGAATTGAATCCCTGAATTAACCACGCCAAAGGTGCGCGAAAAAGTAGAAAGTGAATTCATTGAAAAGCCAAAGGAAAAGGAAAAGGTGGCGGAGAATGGGGAGAAGCTTACGTTTTCACCACATCGCATGCAAAGACTTTCGAGGCTGTAGAGAGGAGCATCACCGTCATCGGCTGAAACGGCCTCCACTACCGATCCTACATCCACGATTTGGTCGCTTTTCGCATTCCCTTCCATTACTCAATTCAACAAGTTTTACTGTGAGAACCTTCAATTTCAACCAGAGTGACTACAGTTCCTGAACCGATGCAAAAGAAGTAGAATGCTGATTTCTAGTAGCCTGTTTTGTGTTGGGGAAGACGCTGGAAGAAACTAGGGTACACGTCATCGGGTAAAGTTATTCTGGTCGGGTCATTGTATGGGTCCATTGCCCAAGTACTTGTTGGATTCAAAAAATCGAATTTATGCCGGACGAGGCATAAATAATTCTGATGCCGAACGAGACATAAATAATTCTGATTACATTAGTAATAAGATAATTTTGATGCCGAACGAGGCATAAATAATTCGGATTACATTAAAGTAATAAGATAATTCTGATGCCGAACGAGGCATAAATAATTCTGATTACATTAAATAAGATAACTCTGATGCCGAACGAGGCATAAATAATTCTGATTACATTAAAGTAATAAGATAATTCTGATGTTGAACGAGGCATAAATAATTCTGATTACATTAAAGTAATAAGATAATTCTGATGCCGAACGAGGCATAAATAATTCTGATTACATTATAGTAATAAGATAATTCTGATGCCGAACGAGGAATAAATAATTCTGATTACGTTAAAGTAATAAGATAATTCAGGTGCCGAACGAGGCATAGATAATTCTGATTACATTAAAGTAATAAGATAATTCTGATGCCGAACGAGGCATAAATAATTCTGATTACATTAAAGTAATAAGATAATTTTGATGCCGAACGAGGCATAAATAATTCAGAATAATTATGATGCCGAACGAGGCATAAATAATTTCGATTACGTTAAAGTACTAAGATAATTCTGATGCCGGACGAGGCATAAATAATTCTGATAACATTAAAGTAATAAGATAATTCTGATGCCGAACGAGACATAAATAATTCTGATTACATTAGTAAAAAGGTAATTCTGATGCCGAACGAGGCATAAATAATTCTGATTACATTAAAGTAATAAGATAATTCTGATACCGAAAGATAATTCTGATGCCGAACGAGGCATAAATAATTCTGATTACATTAAAGTAACAAGATAATTCTGATGCCCAACGAGGCATAAATAATTCTGATTACATAAAAGTAATAAGATAAATCTGATGCCGAACGAGGCATAAATAATTCTGATTACATAAAAGTAATAAGATAACTCTGATGCCGAATGAGACATAAATAATTCTGATTACATTAAAGTAATAAGATAATTCTGATGCCGAACGAGGCATAAATAATTCTAATTACATTAAAGTAATAAGATAATTCTGATGCCGAACGAGACATAAATAATTCTGATTACATAAAAGTAATAAGATAACTCTGATGCCGAACGAGACATAAATAATTCTGATTACATTAAAGTAATAAGATAATTCTGATGCCGAACGAGGCATAAATAATTCTGATTACATTAAAGTAATAAGATAATTCTGATGCCGAACGAGACATAAATAATTCTGATTACATTAAAGTAATAAGATAATTTTGATGCCGAACGAGGCATAAATAATTCTGATAACATTAAAGTAATAAGATAATTCTGATGCCGAACGAGGCATAAATAATTCTGATTACGTTAAAGTAATAAGATAACTCTGATGCCGAACGAGGCATAAATAATTCTGATTACGTTAAAATAATGTACACGTCATCGGGTAAAGTTATTCTGGTCGGGTCATTGTATGGGTCCATTGCCCAAGTACTTGTTGGATTCAAAAAATCGAATTTACGCGGTTGACATTTAAACTGTTGGATGAGTTTTATTCAATCTAATGTGTTTAAAATAAATTGCATTTTACCTTGCAGGTTACTACGATGAATGTTTAATGTTATTTAATAAAAAAAAACAAGTTATTTTTTAGCATTAGTTTTAATTGTTTTAGGTGAAAAAATATTTAATTTTGTTAATAGTATTTAATAAGAAAAAATTATTAAGAAGGTAAATAAGTTAGATTGGACAAATTCATCGACAACTTAAAAAAAAATCTATCACAACGTTTCTGTATTTTTATTTATCCAACCTAATCCAGTCTTTGTAACAACCCATCCGGTCTTTCTAACAACGTAACTTTTTTAAAAACAAAACAGAAACCCCAGCACATGCTGACGGCACTGCGTCCGGGGCCCTTTGCCGACAACCTGTGCATGCAGCCGGCCGACAGCCTGGACGAGCTGAGAAAGAGAGCTGCTAAGTACATGCAGCTGGAAGAGCTAAGAGAATTTCGTAACCAGGCCCGTGCCGAGGCCGGTGGGGAGAAAAACAAGGAAGAGAAGGATCGTCAGGGGCGGCCAGGTCAAAGGAACGACCGATCCGGTTCTCAAGGTATACACCTCTGACGACCGAGCGTGGGAGGATTCTGGACGAAGCCCTCAACGCTGAGCTAATCCCTCCCCCAAGGAAGGTGGCCAGCACAAATAACGCCGACCGGAGGAAGCAATGTCGGTACCACCAAAACACCGGACACTCAACCGACGAGTGTCAGGCCCTTAAGGAAAAGATCGAGGAACTTATCCAGGCTGGGCATCTCCGCCGTTTCGTCAGGAATGGCCGAGACCCTCCAGGCCGGGCGGATCCACCCAGCGGACGAGGTCATAAAAAACTTTTCCAGCAGATACTATTGTGTTTCGGAAATAAAAATCCAAAAAATTCACAATACAAAAAAATGTTTCTAAAAAAAACTGAACATATTCTGCAGAAGGAGTTCGGAAAACATATTCTACAAAAGGAATGTATTCCATTTTATTTAAGGGCATTTTCTTCTTTTTTTATACTGAAATTGGGAAGTAATTTTAAAACGTTTCATTGTAATTCAGTGTGTTGATTTTGTACAAATATCAGCAACTGGAAGGAGAAGACCATTAAGCTCCATATACATGCATTGATAATGTGGGGCGTGAAGAATTTGCTGGTAAAAGACTAAATCGAGATACCATACATTCCACGCTCTGCATAACCTTGCTAAGACTGGACTTATATATTAGCATGGTTATAATGTTTATAACTACTCCTCTTTTACGAGTACTGGATAATTTTCTTACAGAGCTGGAATTTATGGATTAGTTTTTTGTCGTTATTTTTCTCACAATACCAAATGACAACTAATACATTTTGAATGACAATTATTACAAAACAAAAGTTATAATTATAGATTTAAATAATGGAAATCTTTTTATTCCTACGTGAAAAACATTATATTTGGTTTAAATCACTTTTCATTAAAAGTATTAAAAAAATTAGAACATTAATTTTCCACCAATCATGAGTAGATAGGTATGAGTGAAAAGAGAGAAAAAAAACTTTTGCAGGAAAAAATAAATAAATTAAATACCTTAGGGAAATTATTATTTATCTTTTATGGTAATTTTCCTCTACTACTTAAGAGCAAACGAAAGTTATAGATAAAATTTGAATCCATAATTTTTATAACAAAATAATAAATTTATTTTCATACAAAATTTAAGAAAGAAAAATATAGATACAAAAATGAAATCAACTTCTTAATTTAAGATTAACTTATACAAACTTAAAAATTAATTAAATAAACCATGAGAGCTTTTTAGGTATAATTTAAAGTAATATAATTTTAAGTAAAAAAATTACTTCTATAATTTTTAAAATTTTAATCTTTCAACTATTTCTGTCTAAATAACATTTTATCATAAAATATTTTGATCTTTTTTATGAAGATAAGGTACCCGTTTCATTAAAAATAAATTATCATCTAAAAATTCAAAATATTTTATGCTCGTGAAGGTTGCAAACAAATAATAGGTGAGTCATTTGTTCCATGTTCTCAATAAAATATTTGTGCCAGGTTCTTTAAAATTAATAAACCAAGTCTCTTTCATCACTGTACTAGTAGCCTAAAACTGAGAACTATATGCCGAGAACTACATGTTCAATGAACAAAGTGTTAAACAAAAACTACATGCCGAGAACTATATGCCGAGAACTACATGTTCAATGAACAAAGTGTTAAACAAAAACCGAAAGGTCTGGACCGAAACCTAAAAGGATAATATAAGGAACTTGCACAAGGGGGTGTAAAAATAATAAAAAGGTGTGGGAAGAAAGTCCAAAAGTACTGTAGAAGGCCCATCAACGAAACCCTATAAATAGGAAGTCAACACAAGAAAAAGGTAAGCTTAGTTTTATCTGAAAAAACCATTACATTGTCTCTGACTTTGGCATCGGAGCAACTTGCAGGTACATCCCCCCACTCGTGAGGAACATCAACCGAAAGGAATAGCCGAAAGAAGCAGCCGAGAGGAACACAAGCAGTCCAGCCCAATAGCAAACCGAGAGTATAGCCCGAAATCAGAAGATCAAGAAGGAGGCCATCTTATCGTTTCGGTTCGAGTGTTCTTGGTCCCTTTTTTGTAAGAACATTTTGGCGCCCACCGTGGGGCCCGAGAACTAGTCAGAAGGAAAAGTAGAAGGCAAGATGAGCCAAGAGGGGGAACAGAGTGGAGATCGTGAAGATAATGCTAACATACCAATGACAATGTTGGTTCAACTAGAAAAAGAATTTGAGGCCCTAAAGAAGAGTAACGAAGAAGAGTTAAGTATCTTGAGAGCCGAAAATGCACGCATGAGGAGAAAAATACATGAAGACACGGTTTTGAATACATCCTTCGGAACCGTTCAACTAGGAACACCAGTGAACGAAAGGCTTTACCGCAACGAAAGTTCCCAAACCAAAAAAAAATGGCTTGAGAACTCTGGGGTCTCGGCAGGAACATCTTCTAGAAAACATCCGTTTTATGATGTTATAGTTGATACCCCGTTGCCCGCAATTGGAGGAATTTGACCATTGACAAATATGATGGGAGCATCGATCCCGATGAGCACATCGCAATATATACCACTCAAATTAGCTTGTACACATGGAATGATGCTATCATGTGCAGAGTGTTTCCTACGACTCTGAAGGGGGCAGCGCTGAGCTGGTTCACACGCCTCCCACCTTTGAGTATAGATTGTTTTATATGCTGATAGAGAAGTTTGGCGCTCAGTTTGCAACTAGTCGTCCTCACCATTTAACATCAATTGCTTTGGTAAACATAAGACAGGAGAACGGAGAGTCCTTAAGGATGTTCATGGAACGTTTCGGGAGAGTTGCCCTAGGAATCCGAAATCTCAGCCCCGAAGTCACCATGCACCATATGATAACAACATTAAAACCGGGGCCGTTTGCTGACAGCTTGTGCAAGAAACCTGCGACTAGCTTAGACGAATTGAGACAACGAGCGTCAAAGTTCATGCAAATGGAAGAACTGAGAGAGTTTCGGAATCACGTGAGGATTGATGGAAGTGAAAGAAAACAAACAGAGAAAGAAAGTAGACCTATGGTTAGAAGAGCCAGGGAAGAATTCAGAAGCCGGAGATTCCAGCAATACACACCCTTGAATACGAACAGAGCAAGGGTCTTACAAGAAGCCATGTCCACAGAAATTATACCACCACCTAGGAAAGCACGAACACCGGAAAATGCCGACCGTACCAAACATTGTGAGTATCATAAAAATCATGGCCATCATACAGAGGAATGTATCAGATTAAAAGACAGAATAGAGGAGTTGGTTCAAGCAGGGCAATTAAAACGCTTTGTTCAAGGAGGAAACGTAAGACTGAGGATGAGCCCGGGGAGAAGGGTGCAAAAGAAGTAGAATGCTGATTTCTAGTAGCCTGTTTTGTGTTGGGGAAGACGCTGGAAGAAACTAGGGTACACGTCATCAGGTAAAGTTATTCTGGTCGGGTCATTGTATGGGTCCATTGCCCAAGTACTTGTTGGATTCAAAAAATCGAATTTATGCCGGACGAGGCATAAATAATTCTGATGCCGAACGAGACATAAATAATTCTGATTACATTAGTAATAAGATAATTTTGATGCCGAACGAGGCATAAATAATTCGGATTACATTAAAGTAATAAGATAATTCTGATGCCGAACGAGGCATAAATAATTCTGATTACATTAAATAAGATAACTCTGATGTAAAAATAAATTATCATCTAAAAATTCAAAATATTTTATGCTCGTGAAGGTTGCAAACAAATAATAGGTGAGTCATTTGTTCCATGTTCTCAATAAAATATTTGTGCCAGGTTCTTTAAAATTAATAAACCAAGTCTCTTTCATCACTGTACTAGTAGCCTAAAACGAGAACTATATGCCGAGAACTACATGTTCAATGAACAAAGTGTTAAACAAAAACTACATGCCGAGAACTATATGCGAGAACTACATGTTCAATGAACAAAGTGTTAAACAAAAACCGAAAGGTCTGGACCGAAACCTAAAAGGATAATATAAGGAACTTGCACAAGGGGGTGTAAAAATAATAAAAAGGTGTGGGAAGAAAGTCCAAAAGTACTGTAGAAGGCCCATCAACGAAACCCTATAAATAGGAAGTCAACACAAGAAAAAGGTAAGCTTAGTTTTATCTGAAAAAACCATTACATTGTCTCTGACTTTGGCATCGGAGCAACTTGCAGGTACATCCCCCCACTCGTGAGGAACATCAACCGAAAGGAATAGCCGAAAGAAGCAGCCGAGAGGAACACAAGCAGTCCAGCCCAATAGCAAACCGAGAGTATAGCCCGAAATCAGAAGATCAAGAAGGAGGCCATCTTATCGTTTCGGTTCGAGTGTTCTTGGTCCCTTTTTTGTAAGAACATTTTGGCGCCCACCGTGGGGCCCGAGAACTAGTCAGAAGGAAAAGTAGAAGGCAAGATGAGCCAAGAGGGGGAACAGAGTGGAGATCGTGAAGATAATGCTAACATACCAATGACAATGTTGGTTCAACTAGAAAAAGAATTTGAGGCCCTAAAGAAGAGTAACGAAGAAGAGTTAAGTATCTTGAGAGCCGAAAATGCACGCATGAGGAGAAAAATACATGAAGACACGGTTTTGAATACATCCTTCGGAACCGTTCAACTAGGAACACCAGTGAACGAAAGGCTTTACCGCAACGAAAGTTCCCAAACCAAAAAAAAATGGCTTGAGAACTCTGGGGTCTCGGCAGGAACATCTTCTAGAAAACATCCGTTTTATGATGTTATAGTTGATACCCCGTTGCCCGCAATTGGAGGAATTTGACCATTGACAAATATGATGGGAGCATCGATCCCGATGAGCACATCGCAATATATACCACTCAAATTAGCTTGTACACATGGAATGATGCTATCATGTGCAGAGTGTTTCCTACGACTCTGAAGGGGGCAGCGCTGAGCTGGTTCACACGCCTCCCACCTTTGAGTATAGATTGTTTTGATACGCTGATAGAGAAGTTTGGCGCTCAGTTTGCAACTAGTCGTCCTCACCATTTAACATCAATTGCTTTGGTAAACATAAGACAGGAGAACGGAGAGTCCTTAAGGATGTTCATGGAACGTTTCGGGAGAGTTGCCCTAGGAATCCGAAATCTCAGCCCCGAAGTCACCATGCACCATATGATAACAGCATTAAAACCGGGGCCGTTTGCTGACAGCTTGTGCAAGAAACCTGCGACTAGCTTAGACGAATTGAGACAACGAGCGTCAAAGTTCATGCAAATGGAAGAACTGAGAGAGTTTCGGAATCACGTGAGGATTGATGGAAGTGAAAGAAAACAAACAGAGAAAGAAAGTAGACCTATGGTTAGAAGAGCCAGGGAAGAATTCAGAAGCCGGAGATTCCAGCAATACACACCCTTGAATACGAACAGAGCAAGGGTCTTACAAGAAGCCATGTCCACAGAAATTATACCACCACCTAGGAAAGCACGAACACCGGAAAATGCCGACCGTACCAAACATTGTGAGTATCATAAAAATCATGGCCATCATACAGAGGAATGTATCAGATTAAAAGACAGAATAGAGGAGTTGGTTCAAGCAGGGCAATTAAAACGCTTTGTTCAAGGAGGAAACGTAAGACTGAGGATGAGCCCGGGGAGAAGGGTGCAAGGGATAGAAGCAGGAGAAAGAAGGGTAGAGAGAGTCGAAAGAGAAAAAAGAATAGATAAAAAAGATGGCAGAAGAAGTGGGAGATCAGAAGAACGAAACAACAGAGTTTACCAAAACACACAACCAATGAGAAGAAGCAGGGAACGAAGTTTGGGAAGACCCGTCAGGGGGTTTATAAATACTATTTCTGGTGGTTTCTCTGGAAAGGAGTCGTCATCAGCAAGAAAACAACATTGGAGAAGCATCAGGACCATCAATCACATCTTCAAAAAAAGAACTTTGCCACCAATGCTTTTTACAGACGAGGATTTTCAAGACATTGATCCTGACCATGACGATCCCATGGTAATAACAGTCGAAATAGCCGAATACGCCATCATGAAAACCTTGGTCGATCAAGGGAGCTCAGTGGATATTCTGTTTTGGGATACTTTCAAAAGATTACATCTAAAAGAAGAAGACATTGTACCTTTCCGAGAACAAATCATCGGGTTTTCAGACGAAAGAGTTAGTACGAAAGGATATATTGACCTGATGACTACCTTTGGAAGAGGAACTAAGACCAAAAAGATCAAGATCAGATATTTGGTGGTAGATGCTTCCACGTCCTATAATGTGTTGTTAGGACGATCTTCTTTGAATGAGTTGGGAGCAATAGTCTCAACCCCGCATTTAGCAATGAAATTCCCAACCGAAAAGGGGGAGATCGCGACTGTTTATGTTAACCAAAGGGATGCTCGAGAATGTTATGCAATAGGTTTGAAGATGAACCTGAAAGAACACACAGATACCGAAAGAATGGTGGCGATGGCAGATCTAGATCCGAGAATCAATGATGAAAGACTAGAACCAAAAGAAGAGACTACGGCTGTAATACTCGGACAGGACGAGAAGCAATGCACTTATATAAGTGGCAGCCTACCCGAAGACTTGTTACACAAACTCATCACATTGTTACGTACTAACAAAGACTTATTTGCCTGGACGCCATCTGATATACCTGGAATTGATCCGAGGATAATTTGTCATAAATTTGCCGAGAAGCGAAACCGGTATCTCAGAAACGAAGAAAGTTGGGGGAGGAAAGACGACAAGCAGCAATAGCAGAGACCGAGAAGCTAATGCAGGCTGGTTTCATCCGGGAAGCTCAATACACAACATGGTTGTCCAATGTGGTACTCGTAAAAAAACCGAACGGAAGGTGGAGAATGTGTACAGACTATACGGACCTCAATAAGGCTTGTCCGAAAGATACATATCCATTACCCAACATAGACCGATTGGTGGATGGAGCGTCGGGACAGGAGATGATGAGTTTTCTCGATGCATACTCAGGGTATAACCAAATACAAATGTATGGCCCGGACGTGTCAAAAACAGCTTTCACCACAGATACAACGAATTATTGTTACAAAGTCATGCCTTTCGGTTTGAAAAATGCCGGGGCAACGTATCAAAGACTGATGGATAAGGTGTTCACAAATCAAATCGGAAGAATCATTGAAATATATGTGGACGATATGGTTGTGAAATCAAGCGAAGTGGAGAAACATTTAGAAAATCTTGAAGAGGTGTTTTCACGCATAAGAGAGTACAATCTACGCCTCAATCCAGAAAAATGCGTGTTTGGCGTCAAAGGTGGAAAATTTCTGGGTTTTATGCTAACCAACAGAGGCATTGAAGCCAATCCTGACAAATGTGAAGCAATTATGCAAATGGGAAGACCAAAAAATTTAAAAGAGGTCCAAAGATTAGTGGGGAAACTAAACTCATTGTCAAGGTTCTTACCAGTCCTAGCCGAAAAAACCAAACCAATAGTAAATTTGTTAAAGAAATCTGAAACCTTCGAGTGGAATGACCACTGCGAGCAAGCTTTCTCTCAAATCAAAAGCATGGTGGCACAACCACCAATCCTGGTCAAGCCTGATTGTACCCAACCCATCATAGTCTACCTCGCAACTTCCAATCAAGCCATAGGAGCGGCGTTAATCCAAGAAACTCCAGATCAAAAACCAATATACTTTGTAAGTAGATCCCTCCAGAGTGCTGAAACCCGATATCCCAAGGTGGAAAAAATTTCCTTAACTCTGGTATACGCCGCACGACGTCTTCGGCCATACTTTCAGAATCATCAGATAATTGTGAGGACGGATTATCCAATATCAAAAATCTTAAGAAAACCGGAGCTGGCCGGCAGAATGGTCACATGGTCCATGGAACTTTCAGAATATGGGATTCGGTATGAACCAAGAGGACCAATCAAAGCCCAATCCCTTGTGGATTTCATCATCCATATGCCGACAACAGTGCAGCAGGAGCGATGGATGTTGTATGTAGACGGCGCGTCAAGCAAAAAAGGAAGCGGGGCAGGAATAGTCCTTGAAGGACCAGACAACTTCCAAGTTGAGATGGCATTGCGGTTCGAGTTCAGGACATCTAACAACCAAGCCGAATACGAAGCTCTTATTGCCGGACTACTACTGGCAAGGGACATGGGAGTTGAAAATATCATTTGTAAAAGTGATTCCCAGCTTTCCGTGGGACAAGTACGAGGAGACTATCAGGTAAAAGACCCCTTACTGATGCAATATTATCATAAGGTATTAAATATCATGCAATGCTTCAATCAAGCTGAAATAAATTATATTCCGAGAGAGCTAAACATGAAAGCCGACTCCTTATCCAAACTAGCAAGTCAACAGCGGCCACTCCAACACAACTCCGTCATACAACAAACTCTTAGTCACCCATCGGTCGGCGTAGAGAAATGTTCCAATATTACCATCGCTAAGGACGAGTGGATAAAGACATACACCGAAGCCATAAAGAATCAGGAACAAGGTATTCAATTAGATACGAAAATATCCAAAAGATTAGCTAGTTTTGTATTAATTGGAGATCAGCTTTACAAGCGTGGCCATTCAACACCTCTGTTAAAATGTCTCTCCAAGGAGCAGGCCCAATATGTGGTAAAAGAGCTTCACGAAGGAGTATGTGGGTTACATTGTGGAGCTCGAACAATGGCAACCAAAGTATGCAGAGCCGGATATTATTGGCCAACACTCCGAGAAGACTGTGAGATTTATGTTAAAACATGCAGAAAATGTCAAGAGTTTGGAAGTTTAAATCATATACCGGCACAGGAGTTACAAGGAATTTTTTCTCCATGGCCGTTTGCAAAATGGGGTATTGATATCCTCGGCCCATTTCCACTTGGCCGCGGACAAACCAAATTCATGATAGTCGCTATAGATTATTTTACCAAGTGGATAGAAGCGGAAGCACTGACTACGATAACAGCTCAACAAGTCCAAACATTCATTTGGAAAAATATAATCTGTCGATTCGGAATCCCACACACCATAATAACCGATAATGGCCGGCAATTCATTGATAAAAAACTTATGGAATTTTATGCAGATTTGGGAATCAAGTCAACCCGCACCTCCGTTGAACACCCACAGAAAAATGGACAGGCAGAGGCCGCTAACAAAGTTATCCTAGGACAATTGAAAAAAAGGTTAGGAGACGCCAAGGGTTTGTGGGCAGAAAAATTACCAGAAATATTATGGGCATATCGGTGCACGCCACAAACCTCAACTGGCGAAACACCCTTCAACCTCACCTATGGAACGGATGCAATGCTGCCTATAGAAGTAACCGAGCCAACATTACGAAGCCAAATAGAAGACTGGAACATAAACAATGAATGTTTAAGAACCGACCTAGATCTCATTGAAGAACTTAGAGAGCGGGCGAAAATAAAAGAGGCAGCAGTAAAAAGAAGAGCAATGAAAAGGTTCAATGCGAAAGTAAAATTCAGGAATTTTAAGGAGGGGGATTTAGTATGGAGAATGCGCACTAATGCCCGAAAAGATCCGCGACATGGAAAATTGGCGTCTAACTGGGAAGGTCCATTCAGAATACTCGAAAATTTGCACAATGGAGCATACAGATTGGAAACTTTAGAAGAAAAAATAGTACCAAGCACATGGAATACAAGTCATTTAAAGTTTTATTTTAGTTGAATTTGCAGATGTACAAATAAGACTGTATATATATCTATCCATCCAAGGAGAAGCATTATCCATTATTAATGTGTTGTTTCTTTACATAACTTTCGGTCTTGGATGATTTCACAAGCCCACCCGAACAGACACATATTCATCAAACTTTCGGTCTTGGATGATTTCACTCTAAGTGAAAGCCCACCCGAAAAGAAATATATTCATCAAATTTTCGGTCTTGGATGATTTCACTCTAAGTGAAAGACGACCCAAAAAGAAATATATTCATCAAATTTTCGGTCTTGGATGATTTCACTCTAAGTGAAAGCCCACCCGAAAAGAAATATATTCATCAAATTTTCGGTCTTGGATGATTTCACTCTAAGTGAAAGCCCACCCGAAAAGACATATATTCCTCAAACTTTCGGTCTTGGATGATTTCACTCTAAGTGAAAGCCCACCCGAAAAGAAATATATTCATCAAACTCTCGGTCTCGAATGATTTCACCCGAATTTTCGTTATGCATCCACCATTCATGATATTTTACAAAATCGTGACAATTACGTAGCATACGATCAATAATACAAAATCGTGACAATTGATAATCCAACCAACTATATGTATTAAAGTTCTCAAAAAAGACATTACATTTAGCAAAACGAATCTACTTTCGGCATGGATTACCATATCAAAAAGTATCCATACATGGATTCATAGTTCAAAATAAATCTACTTTCGACAGATAAACCCACGCCCATCTAGCTCTCAATATTCACATCTTCAGCATCAGTGTCTGGGATTTCGTTAGCCGGCACCAATTCACCCTTGTAAAAATCCTTTTTAACATCAAAGTTGCCTTCGTCAAGTGGAATATTGTAAAAATATTTTGCTTGCTGAAGTGCTTTCTCAAAACCAAGTTGATGTTGTTCAAATGTAGCGCTTTCGGCTTCAAAAACGTTGGTCCTCAGCTGGCTTATCTCTTCATCCATTTCTTTGATGGCTTTCTTGTCGGCTTCGTTTGTAGACGATAACGCTAACACCTTCTCATTCAGCAGTTGATTCTCTTTACGTAGTTGAGCGTTTTCTTCATTAGACTTCAAGTTTTCATTCTTCAACTCAACGTTTTCTTTTTTAAACTCTTCCTTTGCAACTTCTTGTTCACCTTTCTGTTTCTTCATCTCTTCTAGTTGCTCGAACAAAGAGCTTGCTTTCTCCTTATATTCAGCAAGGTCAGTCTTCAACTTTTCAAATTCAGATAAAGCCACACTATTTACATTTTTCTCCTTCAACATTTTTCCAAGCAACAAACTTCTACTTGACAATTCAATAACGGAATCAGCTAATGAGGCAGCATCCATACTTTTCAACATATTATAAGATGATTCGTCAAAAGAAGTTTGGATAAACTTTGCATACTTAGTTGACGCACAAAAAATGGTTTCGGGCAGCGGTTCAGACGACACATTCTCAACGCGACGATGACGCCGAGAAGAAGAGTGCGATCTCTTGTTGCTTCTATCTCGTTTCTTTGATTTTTTCGAAGGCCCGACAACCTCCACATTGTGTGCAACTTCAACCACTTCAATAGGCGCAATACGCCCCGCTTCTTCCATTTCAACAACAGGGTTTACCACATTTTCACGCCGAGGGGTCACATCACCTACTTTGTTCAGAAGCTTCGAAAAATAAGACCGAGCTTTTGGATTTGTGCTTCCCATCAAAGCTGGAAATCAATAAAAAACTTAGCAAAGTTAAAAAACACATCCTATAAAACAAGAAAATGAAGAACAACCACCTACCAATAAGATCTTCTTGTGGATGGGACGAAGTATACAATTTTAGCAAGGCGCGAGTGGGAATTTGGTGCGAGAGGTGACTGAAAACTTCAATAACATACCAGTCGGCCGCCCCCATTGAGTGAAAAGATATTGAATTGAACTTAACGGGATCCCTTGTCCAGTAAAGAGGAAATTTTGGAGACTCTCCATTGAAAAAATATTCTTTCCCTATCGGCTCTACCAGAATTTTGAAAAAACCTCCCTTAAATTCCTTATATGATGACGTAAAAGGTTTAAGGAAGCAAACGTTGGATTTGCTAATAAGAGAAAGCCACCCTGATCGTTTACCAGGCCGAGAACAATAATAATACAAGAACGAAGCAGGACTAGGAGAAAGCGACAGTAATTTACACAAAATACTAAAAGCTTGCATGGCAGCCCACCCGTTAGGGTGAAGCTGAGTAGGGGCAACATTAAGAAAATTAAGTACGCCTATTTGAAAGTTATTCAAAGGCAATCGAATGTGAAGGTCTCTAAAAAAGCAAGCATAAAAATAGAAAAACTCATAGCTATCATCTTCTCGGCCATGGCAAACGTTATCAGCATCTCCAACACGCCGAAAAGAAATAATATCGTTCTCAATATCAGAATAATATATCTGAGAATGAGAAAGAAAATTACGCAGTTCCATAGCAGAACGATACTTCGAAAAATATTCCCGAACTCTAGGGTTAACCCACTGATAACCTGGACGAAGGTTTTTCCGAGCCGACATCAAATCAGTTTCTTGAGAAACATCAACAGTAGGGGCTGCATTAGAGTCATTCATGCAAGAAGGGGTAGCAGATGAAGACTTTGAGTCTGGATGATCCTCTGCCCGAACCACTCGCCCAGTTGATTCCCCACCCGCGCTCGAACAATCATCACTAGCAGAAAGGCTTGAAAGAGACATTACCTTTGCCAAAATCAACTGATGATGGAAAATGAGCTTCTGGCTTAAAAAAGCGAAAGGTTTCACAATCATAAAAAGGTTCAAAGGGGAACCTATTTATAACCCACGAGAACCCTAGAATTTGAAACGTTCTGATCAACAAAATTATTCAAAAATATTTGATCTAACGGTTCAGATAGGCATCTCGTGTCAAATCACATACTTTCAGAAAAGTGCATTACGAAAACCAAGGCATTAAATACCACATCAAATCAAAACTCAACAATTATATTTTATCAAGACAACAAATACTTTCAATATAAATAAATTATTTTTGTCTCGGGGGCCAGTGTACTAGTAGCCTAAAACCGAGAACTATATGCCGAGAACTACATGTTCAATGAACAAAGTGTTAAACAAAAACTACATGCCGAGAACTATATGCCGAGAACTACATGTTCAATGAACAAAGTGTTAAACAAAAACCGAAAGGTCTGGACCGAAACCTAAAAGGATAATATAAGGAACTTGCACAAGGGGGTGTAAAAATAATAAAAAGGTGTGGGAAGAAAGTCCAAAAGTACTGTAGAAGGCCCATCAACGAAACCCTATAAATAGGAAGTCAACACAAGAAAAAGGTAAGCTTAGTTTTATCTGAAAAAACCATTACATTGTCTCTGACTTTGGCATCGGAGCAACTTGCAGGTACATCCCCCCACTCGTGAGGAACATCAACCGAAAGGAATAGCCGAAAGAAGCAGCCGAGAGGAACACAAGCAGTCCAGCCCAATAGCAAACCGAGAGTATAGCCCGAAATCAGAAGATCAAGAAGGAGGCCATCTTATCGTTTCGGTTCGAGTGTTCTTGGTCCCTTTTTTGTAAGAACAATCACCTTTGAGAATACTCGTTGATAATTAATTTACTGTTTTTCCTTATCTTCCTTTTCTTATTACTAACCATGAATATTTTCAATATCCTACCAATCCTTAATCGAAATACTTTGTTGATACTAATATTCACATTCACTGATAACAACCTTTGATAATTATCGCCGCTGTGCTAAAAAGGGGAAAGAAGAAAAAAATTGCTCTAAGAAATAAAATCAGATGGCCACAAAACCAGAAAAATAAAAATAAAAAGCAATTAACTTACTAACTCACGAAGTTACATTTTTCAGACAACTATTCTAACGGATGATACAAGTTAATGGGCTTACATTAAAATATATCAATAAGCCAATGAAATGAGGCTCAAGACAACAGACTTTTCCATTCTCTCGATGATATCAAACTATCACAAAAATACTTCCATTTGTTTTGGTTGGGATGTGAGGAGAGGAAATTACATGATCTTCACTCAGTTTTAGAAGTATTGGTTGGTGCATCACCAACTTCGGCAGAAGAGGTGTCCATATCATTCAGACCTAATTCTTCATTTTGTTCCCATGACCTCTCGTAGTCCTCAACTGGAGAAATACCAATTGCAAAACAGAAAACCACAAAACATGAATATATTTACATGAAAAACTATGCACCATATTTAAACACAGCATTAAACAATCAGAATCATATTTACACATACAGCACATTAGACCGATTCATCACAAATCCAATTATGCAGGCTACTCAGGGCACACTGTAAAGCAAAAGGTTGAAACACGAGTCCCAACAAGGGGAAATGTCTGAAATAAACCTACTTCTGTTTGTTTGTTTATTTACATGATGGTCTATACTGGACTCGGGATCCCCAGCAACTCCGATAGTTGAATCGAATAAGATATTTTAAGGAACAAAAAATTGATGTTTCAACTTTCCATATGTATAGAAAAAGAATTGGCATCATGGAAATGGAATTCAGAATTTCAACTCAGAAAATGTGAACTTTATCTGCTCAAAGTATAGCTTGATGTCTGAGTTGGAAATCTTACAAGCTAATTGATTGTCCTCTTTCAGATCATCAGTTGCAGGTGCTACAAAAGAATTGGCTAATGCATCATCAAGAATTAGAGTCCAAGGTTCTTCCAAGCTAAGAAGCTGCATACAATGAAAGAATGCAGATAAAAAAAGTGGGATCCAAGACCTTGAACCAATAAGTTTAAATAGGTTAAGTCAAATCAAAGCCTTCAAATTCAAAGACACAAAGACCGATGCAGTCTATTAGTTGCTGGTATTAAAGAGGCATAATGTAGCCCAAAAGTAGCATGGAATATGACCACAGGTCTTTGTTGCTCAAAGTGACCCTTCTTGTTACAATGCATTTGGTTAAAATTCCGTGAACCCTATTCTCTTTGTCGTCCATTTCTTTTTTACTAAATTTTTCAAAGTGAGGTGTCGAAAGAGGTACAAAACGGGACAACATATCCTCCTAAAAGAGAACAAGAAATAAAGACAAGATTATTTTAGAAATACAAAAGAATATACAATGCCTGAAGTTATGTATTGCTCCTCTTCCCTCTTTTCCCAGTCAGCCACAAAACATTGTGTAAAGAATAAATATAAAAAATTGCAATAATAACCTGATAAATAGAATTATATAGTAAACATATATGGAGAAATTTAAACCAACTCTCATAAAATAGTCACGTATTACCTTGTTTAGCCTTGCTTTAAAGTCTATCCACTTGCTTCTACTATTTTCATCAAGACTGTCTCCAAAAGTAAAGCCATGGACCCTCTCAAGGCCTGTACATACAAATCACATAAAATTATATTCTACATTGATACATTCTAGCAAAAATAAATAGATTATATTAAAAATTAAATCACACCACGGGATCAGGAACATCATAAACATGACAAAAGAGAACAGTTTAAACTCCACCCATCCAAAACAGATACAAATTTGGCATTTAGAAGACTTTTAAAACATATTTGAGATAGATTATTTGGAATGAAAGAAATAAATAATGATGCTCAAGTGGTTGAAAATTGAAAGATCTATTGAAAAAAAAATGTTTTCATCATTTTGTTACAATTGAAGCTGAACAAAGTGTATGGGTACTACGATGTCCTTTCCTTCCTCCTGTCTCATTAGGATGCTGCCTATATAGTTTGTGTGACTGATAGAAGGATACTTACTTTCACTAATTCTTGTAATTAAACCTTCAACAGTTGTAACTATTCCTCCAAGGGTTCCGCTTGCCAGCTCCAAGTCAACTTCCGGAACTTTTACACTTGCAGTATCAGACTAATCAAACCAAACTACTCAGTCAATAGATATAAAATGTATAGATCTCAGATTGCATAAAATAATGTTTAAATGGTCAGGCCTATATGGGTACCATCAGGACATATTTCACAGGTTAACTTAGCAAGACTGTGTGTGTATCATTACAACTTTTGATATATCATTGAAAACAGTACATGTTGGTGTTAACGTTTCTAGGTTATCTCTTGATGAAAAAATCATTTCAGGCTTCTAAAAACCCCAAAATGCGAATTTGATTCCTTAAAATGCTATAGCTTCATGCAAGGGAGATGTCAAAATAAATTGCAAAACTTTAAAGTGGCACTGAAAGAGTACTCATGATTAGTTTTTATCCTTAGTTACTTTACACTTTCTGCAAAACAGGTTTGGAAGCTTACATTTTTCCCTACATTTGAGTAGCTCAATAACCAAAGTCCAAACTACCTTCTTTTCTAATGAGATTTCTTTTACTGATCCCAATTTGTAGTAATTACATACTAGAAACAAGAAAAAATATATGCTCTCTAAATGCAAGGATAAACTACAAGATCCATGATTCATCACTAAACATATACAAATTAAGAAACTGATGGGTTGAAATTAGTTAAGATCACAAAGAATTACAGACCTTTATTACATCACGGCTCAGGTCATTGACATTTTTCACAGAAAGAGTAATTATTTTTCCTTTTTCAGGAATTCGTCCACCAGGTTTCAACTGCAAGATGGAAAATTAATGTTTATTCCAGCCCTAAAAAGACAGAGCTACACTCAAGAAATCAGCATACCTCAGAGTTGCGGTAGCCACAAGCATCACATGTGGATGCCATAATAATTACTTCTTGGAAGTAAGGAATATCTGTCCATTGTTAAGATCAACAGCTTGTGGAAGAAATGCCGGAAATTGCTAAGCAATAATATAGAATATAAAATTGGCACATGGCATATTTTGAAGAGTATGACCGTTATCAAGCAAGCAAATAAATATTATCTAGTTTTTACCCTATCAGCAATCAGAATACATGCAACACTGTAGACAGATGTTTCATTTGAAATTAATGTTGTGTAGCTAGCATAAATCCATAGTCAAGTTTCTGAAATTTGAAAGTAGATCATGTTCAGGATTTTTAATAGAACACATGGTTATCCAAAAACTATTCAGCACCAAGTAGATGACACTAAGCTTCAAGTTTCAACTGAAATACATGAAACATAGAATCACAACGGAAGTTGAAATAAAGAAAAACTATCCCCTATTTTATGTAATTTCACTTTTTGCAGATCAAAAAGGTGCTAAAGCTCCAAATTTCAACTGAAATACAAACATGGAATAAAAAAAAATAAGCCCCAATAGTTTATATAATTTTATTTTACCCCACAAAGCTATGTACTCTTGCATACACAATATAAATCTTCTTTAACCTAATAAATTTTACATCGAGCTTAAAATGACAGAATCCTTCTAAAGAAATGTAACATAATCAAACAATATCCCAAGGGAAGTATGAAAAGTGCTAAGAGGATACTGGTGACAAACATTCGAGTCTCACAACTAGCAGCACAGGCACCACAAGTAGAAGGGAAAGTCATCACCTGTCAAAAAAAGGCAGCAACTTGACATTGAATAAACAAACACATAAGGCCAAAGCTCAGTACACAGAACTATATAGTTCAGCAATTGTACCTCTTCTGGTGCAGTATATCGAAACAAGGCTTCAGCAATTTCTGCACTGTTACTCTGTGCAATGGCACGATGGCCAGCTGTTGCCCCTACTGATCCATGTGGTTCTCTCCTCACTTGATCAGTAGTCACAGCTTCTCCGCCTCCCGGGGCATCAACATGAGTTCCTTCAGCCTGTGCAGAATCAACAAGGTATCCCAATGATGCTTGCTGCTCAGGAGTTCTCTCATAAAACTTGATCGTCAACGATGGATCAGATGATGGTGCAAACCTATTCAATGTGTTCTGCATTTACTTAAAATAGTACTAGCTAAAACATTGGACTAATATTACCAAGTACCAAATGAAGGTACAAGTTTGCCTCACCAACAAATACATGTTTGTCTTGACCAATTTAAAATAAGTTAAAAGGTACAATATGGTGTGATTCATAAAAGAATGTATCCAATCCAAAGTCAAGCACAAGCACAATGTGACTAAATTTTAGCCCATACAGAGATCAACACTTTACATACTAAACCACACTCCACTCTTGAGCAACAAATCCAGGAGGTTGCTAATTCATATGCTATCACTGAATACCTTTTGTCATTTACTTGTGTGTGAGGATACCTTAGCCTCTATTGTTATAATCTCTTCTCTAATAAAAATACTTTTACTCATTTAAAAAAAATACTTCTACAAGGTATAATCTCTTACGGGTTTTCAATAAAGCTGTTTCCGACAGGATCATCAAGAATAAATGTGATGCATGATTCTCCTGTTGCACAGGCTCGCAGTTTCACCAAGAACTGATCAATTGCTCCAGCTGTCTCCGGAGCCACTTTCTAGAGGGTAGAAAGCATAACATTAATTAAGTTATTTAAAGAAGAATGCATGCATCAAATAAAAATATAGCGCAGAAACAAATAGTACTTTGCGTTCCTCTTGAAGGGCTTGAAGTTCATCAGTTGCTCTCATAAGTATCCCTTCCACCTATAATTACACAACAAAAGATATTGTTGAATCATTTGATTACAAATTTTCAACTGTTCAATGTTCATGAATTTTCACAAAAGAAAGTTAAGAGTTCTCTGATGCCCACGATTTACATTCCTTGTTGTTAGTAGGATATTAAATGTACTAGTAGAAGCTTCATGTTAGTAGGATATTAATGTACTACTAGAAGTTGTTAGAAGTTGTAGAAGATTCTAGATATCTCTTTGTAATAATTACTCTAGGGTTAAAGTTTTCTATATATAAAGGTTGATGTCTTGTTTCAATTAATATAATTGAATAAAAATCTTCTTTCATTCATATTATTTCATTTAAGTTAGTATTAGAGCTCACAATGTTGGGGCCTATTTCTACGACCTTTCACTGTCACTGAAGTTTTTTGTGTTAATGTTTCATTATACTTACAAGGGAGACTAAGAAATTCTTACTATTTATCTTATCACGGCAACTCTACTAAGTAATGATGATCTTCCTTCATCCTCTTCAATTGACAATGGAATGCCTGCATTACATGCTGAAATTGAACGTTTAAAATCTCTCATGGAGTCTATCAGTAAGCCACCTTGTGGTACTTGCTTCGTAACCATGACTGGTAAGAACTCTAATTCCTCTTTTGATGTTTCTTAAAATTTATGCAAGGACTCTTGAGTTCTAGACTTTGGTGCGACAGACCATATGACACCTCACTCATCTCTTTTAATGTCATGTGTTTCTTTTCCTGGTAATTACATTACTCTTGCCAATGGGACTCGTATCCCAATAGTTGGACATGGTAATATTTATCTTATGTTTCTAACTATCCGACTCTTCTTCAATATTATCCAATGGGGCATATCCCCCGTCTTCCCCTTCAGAGAAACTCTAGTCAAAGTTAAGTAATTATTCAAACTCAAAATCAAAGCTATCATGCAATTCATTCCCAACCCCGATTTGAATCTTCCCTTTGCCCCTCCTTGTTGGGGATGGAGTTGCAGCTAGACCTTTCTTAGAAGCATGAGAAGATCCAATGACAATACCACAACCACTTGATGGTTGCTTTCTTTTACTGGTTACTTGTCTTGTGTAAATTATTAGTTCTCCAACATCTAAAGCTTCATAAGCAGTTGCCTAATTTAGAGTGGAATCATCATCAAAAACCAACTCATTTCCCCCCTCTTCATTATCATTATCATCATCATCATCTACTTGCCCCACTAACCACTCATCAATGTTATCGATATTGAATAACGGATCATATCGGAGACCCCATAAATCCTTTATAAAGTTATAACAGAAACCATAACGGGTTATGGCGGAAGGTGTTGTGGCGGAGATAAAAAAATGTATTGTGGATTGCAATAAGTATAATGTTTTAAATGGGTCAAAAATGGGCCCAAAAAAAACTAATTTTAGGTAGGTTTTGAACTCTTAATTAGGTTTAACAACTCATGTAGCCGCAACACATTCAAATTTTATTTGAATAATTAAGGTTTTATTAGTTAACCGTTGGAATGGGCCAAAGGCCCAAACTTAATTTAAGTAGGTTTTGAACTCTTAATTAGGTTAAATAACTGATGCAGCTGCAGCACATTCAAATTTTATTTTAATAATGAGGATTTTAGGGTTTTATTAGTTAAAAGTTGGAATGGGCCAAAGGCCCAAACTTATTAGGGTTTTTTCAAAATTAGGTTTAGGTGTTTTATCTTCTTCATGCGTCGAAGGTCCCTTCTTCATTTTTTGCTATCGTCGCAGCGTGCGCTGCCGCTGTTACTTTCGTGGTCGTTGTCACAGTGTTTTTCTCTGCCTTTTACGATATTTCCGTTTTTCGTTAGCTTTCTGAGATGCCAAAAGCGACCTCCAAGGGAAAACCGCATCACCACCGCCTTGTTGTGGCGGTGGTCGGAAAATCCGCCACCGTCTTCCGCCATGGCGCCGCCATAACCGAAAAGTGATAACAATGACACTCATTGCACTCATCCATGCCATTGAATACAATAGGGTCTATTTTATCTCTAATATTGTATCTTTGAGCAAGTTGTTGGTTACGTAAACCAAATCATGCAACGTTTTGTACAGCCTATTCCTTTTTTTCAATGAATCTACAAGTATAATGTGAATTAATTTATTTCTACATTCTACAAAATAATAATGAAATGAGTCATGTTATGAGAAATAATTATTACTTCCTCAAATAAACTCCAATTGCGCTCACATTCCGATGAACTACATATCAAACTTAAAATCGTAATTGCTAGCTTTTATAAGTTGGGAGCTACGTGCCCATAATTCTTCCACCATTGAGCTATAAAAGTAAAAAAACTTAGAATGTAACCATTATATGATATAATTTACATCTTAACCCAATTTAGATAGCGTTTAATTGTCTCACCTGGGGTTGTGGTCTTCCTTGATTCTTTGGCAGAGAACACTTCAACTTTTATAAAGAGGCAAGTCAAATAAATTTTTTTGTGCACATCTTTACTTGGCACCAACCTCTTAATGCAAGCATACAATCCATTTGTATCTTCCAAATCATATTCCATTTTTGGGTTAGGACAATAGAACTTTGGATTCAAAAAGTGACCAATTGCATGCAAGGGGCAACGAAATTGGCATGTCCATCTATTATCAATGATTGTAAATACATCCTTGTATTTACTTTCGTGGTTATTGAATGACTTCATTATTGTTTCCTTGACTTTCTCCATTGCTTCATATTTATAACGCATAGTTGCTTTTCTCTCTCTATCAATCAAACAAAGTACATGAAGAAGAGGAGTCATGACTTTGGCAGTAAATATAACATGATTCCGAAATGAAGGCATAAGAACAATTTGTGTAGGTTCTTTACCCTTAGCTTCCTTAGACAGCTTGTTCTTGCTCCATTCATTTCAAGTGAAAATCTTTCTCAAATTTCCCTTCTTTTGATACAACTTTTGTAATGATAAATAAGAGGTAGAAAACCTTGTAATTGCATGTCTTACCAATTCCCTCTTATTTGTAAATTATCTCAATAAACTCAAGGAACTACAAAGGAATTTTTCCAATGTCTTCAAGCATCAAATCTATACAATAGGCAGCACAAGGAGTCCAATAAAGATTATGTCTTTTTTCTTCCAATAATTTACCAACCAAGACATAATTAATACCATTATCTATGATAACTTCAACCACATTTTCTTCTAAAAATCTCCTCCAAAAGGGCATCAAGCATCTCGGAGAGTTTTTCTCCTGTCTTCACAAATTTAGAATCATCAATCGACTTGGCAAACATTGTCCCTACAAGAGAGCTCACCAAAAAGTTAATCAAACATCGTTGCTTCCAATCAATCCATGCATCTGACATGATAGAACAACCATGCTTAGTCCAGTGCAATTTATGATCTTTCAACAATTCTTCAGTGTACTCAATTTCCTTATTGAGGAGTGGAACTCTAATCTCATGGTAGGTAGGAGCTGGCAAATTAGGTCCATAAGCACCTATAGCAGCAATCATATCTTGAAAACTCTTCAATCTTACAAGATTAAATGACAAGCTTGCTTGATACCAAAATTGAGCAATATATTTATGCCTTTAAGAAGATGATGAACATGAGAAACAAATCTTGAAAAGAAAAGATTGCTACTCAGTTTGAAATGAAGGATCTAGGAAATTAAAGTACTTCCTTGGGATAGAAGTAGCTTACTCAATGTTGTTAAAATCATGATCTAGATCGTAAGATTGTACGATCTTGCAATTTTTTAGAAGAAATCGTGTCGGATCGCACGGTGGATCACTACCTAAATGGATCGGAGCGATCTAACGAGTCGGTAGCCGGATCAAAGAATCAAGGAGTCACGGCTCAGCCTATTGAAAAAAAAACTCTGAAAATGATGTCCGAGAATAACCCTAATATCAAACTCGCACCTCCGTTACCGCGCCTCTCTGCCACTCACCCCTCCATCACGCGCTCCTCCGTTGTTCACCTCTCCGTTGTCGCACCTCTTCGTCGTTGCGCCTCTCCCTCTCCCCACTGCCTTTTATATAGGCATGTTTTGTTCCTTCTTTATTTTCCCTTTCTTCTACTCCCTTGCCTTGTTAAAGGCACCATTGTTTACTAATATAAACACAAACCTAATGTGGAAGCAAGGCACAACAGTTTACTAATATAAAGACCTAACGTAGACAGATTATTTGTATTAAATATTTATTAATTTATTAATTATTTTATGCATTAATCTTGCGAATTATACTATATATGTCTAATTATTTTATATATTCAATATTATTTTTCATATTCACATTATTTTTCATATACCACTAACCCTTTATGGGTCGAGTTACAAAATTTTATCTCTTTTCCGATCCTCTTTCTATCCTCGAGTTTAACAACATTGAGCTTACTCGAAGAAAGGGATCTTTGTCTCCCAAAGAAAGTATGCTCTTAATCTTCTAAAATAAACAAGTAAGATTGATTGCAAGACCACTAGAGTTCCTATAGAACAAAGCCGTAAATTATAAATGATGAAGGCAGAACTACTGTGAATAAAGGTCAATATTAAAGACTTGTGGGGAAGCTCATTTACTTAGGTCACACTAGACCTGACATAGCCTATGTTGTAAGTGTAGTTAGTCAGTTTATGCCTAATCCAAGTGAGAGACATTTACAAGTTGTGAATAGAATCCCTCAATATTTGAAGACAATCCAGGAAGGGGATTATTGTTCAAAAGGAATGGAAAATTAAGAATGGAAGTGTATACTAATGTAAATTTTGAAGGGTGTCACAAATAGGAAATCCACCTTAGGATATTGCATGTTTTTTGCTAGAAATTTGGTGAGTAGAAGTAAGAAACAAAATGTTGTTGCAAGGTCTACTGTAGAGGCTAAATTCTGAGTTATGGCACAAGGGGAATGTGAATTATTATGGTTGAGAATTATTCTAAAAGATCTTAAAGTGGCATGTGAAGAGTATATGATTCTTTATTGTGATAATAAGTCAGCTATTAGCATTGCTCACAATCCAATTCAGCATGATAGGACCAAACATATAGAGATAGATCGACACTTTCTTAAAGAGAAACTAGATAGTGGCCTTATCATTACATCTTATGTGCCATCTTGTTAGCATACTTGTTTACAAAAGGTCTTCCCACTTAACAATTTCATGATCTCACATGCAAACTGGGAATGATAGATATCCATTCGCCAGCTTAAGGGGGAGTGTTGTTAGTAGGATATAAATGTACTACTAGAAGTTGTTAGAAGCTATAGAAGATTCTAGAGATCTCTTTGTAATAATTACTTTAGGGTTATAGTTCTCTATATATAGAAGTTGATGTACTGTTTCAATTAATTTAATTGAATAAAAATCTTCCTGGCTACTAAATAAAGGGTGCATATAGAAATTGCCAAACCTATGATATGATCAAGAGTCGAACCAAAAGCTTAAAAAATCTACACTAAATCAAACAAAAAAAAAAGACAAAAAGGATAGCAATCTCTTCTTTTTAATTCAACAATTGTTTCGACCAAACAGAAAGGACACTGACATGTTTACTCACTAGATGATTATACACATGCGGAGTAAATTTAGCCATCTTAAATAGAAATACAATGTTGAGACTCGAGATTTTCACTGACAAATGAAATAATGGGTAACCCCCTGCCCTACCCAGAAAAAAAAATTGAACAAGCAAACTTGTCATTGCCAGGAATGGGAAACAACAAAGTAAATTGAAATATGTATTAGAAGTACCGTTGACAAACTACCACGTTGAGCCTCTGGTGGAATCTCAAAATCCAGTTCAGGTATCTGCACAATCATATACATATAAGGTTGCCTTTTGAATAAATTTATTACAAAGCAGACTATAAATTTTGAATAATAGAACCAGATTAGTCATTAAAATTTATAAGCAACATCTTAAATTACTTCTTTCATAAAAATATCTATCTTTCTAACTATCTATGTAAACAAATAGACATACAGATAAATAGGTATGTAGGTATGTAGGTATGTAGGTAGATAATATCAGCTCAACTAAGACTATGTGGCTTAGCCCTAGACTTCAAAGAGACAAGAACCAAGGTGTTAATGAACTAAAGAATTTTGAAGATTACAATCTAAATAGGAAATAGGGTACACAGGTTTATATAAATATGAAGAAAATAAACAAAACAAATTTGAGTACCTTAATGGTAGCAGATTCTGATTTAACCACTTGACGATTTAGCATCTACATTCATTAAACTTGTTAGACACTTGTATAAACAAATCATCATAACGGCAAACCACAAAGACAAGTTTACAAATCAAAATAAGATAATCCCAAATAATCATACATTCACCATAACAAGTATTAGAGATAATATTTTATTTCTTAATTATTTGATGTAGTTTAAACTTATTTAGTAGAAATGTATTATTGACAACCCGAGATGCTTTACTTTTGTAGTTGACTGTATTGTTTTATTGCCAAGTTTTTGTTTTAACAATTGTTTTATTATGGAGTTCAAATGTATAATTACTATGTTATTTATTGTTAATATTTTTTATGGTAAGTAAACTCTTACAAGTTTGAGTCAAGTTTACAAAAGCCTTCACAAGTTTCTATGAACTCTCAAGTTTTACAATCTTGATTGCATGCATTTTGCTTCAAATAGTTTTATATCATTACATGATAGATGTCCTTTACAATGCTAAACTCAATATTCTACCTAGGATAAGGAGATTAAAAACTCGTAAATTGGGGATCTTAACTTGGATGGTAAGATCCTATGGTTTTACATAAAATGCAAAACTATACATATATAGTGCATATGCATAAGAATATCATAAACAAAGAAAATAACCTCCAAAATCACTACATTAAAACAAAATTAGATTTAAAAGTTATAACTATAGTAAGTCAGGTATCCAAATAGTATAATCAGAAATGTGAGAAAGAAATTCTTAATTCTATTTGTTTATTAGTTGACTAGAAAATTATGTTGTTGAACTATCTTAGTATTTAGGTTTAGGATTTAACCTAACCACACAATTTTCCAAGTTTTATGCGGGATTTATACTTACCCACTCACCTACCATAATGAAGGTGCACGTGGCTGCAAATTATGGTGGGCAAGGATTGTCCTTAATTATATGCATTTGAACCAACACCCCCTATGCCAAGGACTATAAGTCTGGAATTGGTCAATGTAGGTGACCCAACAATTGATTTAGGATTGCCTTTGTTACCATCATAGAGTTTGAGCATAGGGTCAAGCTCAATCCCACAAAATTAACTTCTATGGTAAGGATTACTAAACTGAAAATGTTGCTACAGCCAAAGGAAGGTGCAATAATAAAAGTTATAGGTGGCAATACTCTAAGGCAACAATGGAATGACAAAGAAAAGGTTGAACAGTCCAAGATGGAGAAGATCACGAATGGATTGGGAAGGGCTTCATAAATAAGAAGAAAGGGATTTTCCAGGGTGTGTTCAACTCATAGCATAGTATGATCCTACATGGTAAATATTGACTTCAACAACAATGGTCTTCTAGCTAAACATGGATGCAAAAGTATGAAAAACCATCCTTCAAACTAGGTCATTGTTAGGTTCCTAGACAGAAAAACCAGAATTCCCTCCCAAACACAGCAAGAAGAAAGAAAACTCTGTTTTATTACAATGCAGAACAGAACACCCAAAAGGGTTACAAAGGAGAATAGCTCCTTTCACACAGGTTTAATCCTCCTTTCACACAGGTTTAATCCTGTCAACTTCTTACAACAATTCAGATATCCCCTCCCCCACAGCAGGTTGGTCTTTATTTAAAGACCCCCTCACCACAACTAACTAACCCAACAACTAACTAACCCGCTTAACCCTTATTTTCAAATTTCCTTCTATGATACACCCTCCAAGTGCTGTCTTTATTTTCCTGCCTAACATTACTCATTTCTGACAAAACAACCTTGTCCTCAAGGTTGAAATCAGGTCACTGCTCCTTGATGTTCTTTTTTCCAAATCTTCCTCAATCTGTCCCCACCCAGAATGATTCACCTCTGTAGGGTCTCCCTCATCTTCTGCAAAAATGATAACCCTCAAATTCTTTTCAGGGCAGCGATGTCCGGGACCGTACGCCCCTCCACAATGGAAACATCTTCCCTCTTCCCTTCTTCTCACATATTCGGGATAGGGAAGGGTCCTGGACCCCCTGTTTCTGGATCCTTCTCCTGGCCGAAACTCTCTATTGGAAGAAGAAGACTCATTCCTTGCTGTGCTAGTCAAACTAGACGAGACTGGCCCACTATTCCCCTTATGCAAATTTGTGTGGCATGTTATCCCGGTGCTTCCTTGATAATGCAGAAAAGACGCATTATTCCTATGCCCAAAACTGCTAATTTTTTCTTCCCTGAAGGACTCCTCAACATCCAGCGCAATCTCCATGGCTTTCATCAATTCTTTGGGGTCATGCGGTCTGATTTGATTACGAATCTTGGACTGTAATCCAGCAAAAAAATACCCCAGCAGCTGTTCCTCCCCTGTCTGTGGTGCTTGTGACACTAACATCTCAAAATCTTGAATGTATTCATCAATTCTTCCATTCTGTTTGATCTTCGCCAGCTTCTCAAAAACAGAACTTCTCTCCTTTCCCCCAAACCTCCTATTCAGCGCCATGGAAAACTCTTCCCAAGAAGGATTCTTGGAGTTCTTTCTCCAAAAACTGAACCAAGGACTGGCGCTTCCCTCCATACTGATGAAGGCCAGTTTTAATCTTTCCCCTGCTATCACATTCTGCACCTCAAAGAATTTTTCAGCTCTGGCCAGCCAACCCATTGGGTCCTCGCCCTCAAACCCCGGTAACTCCACTCTCCTACCCCACGACTTCATCTCTCCTTCCTTCATCTTTTCCCATTGGCTATCCTGCCTTGATGGTTCCTCCACTCTTTCCTCACCATTCACCGAACTCTCTCCCCCTTCCGACCTTCTATCTCCTTTCTTGAGATCCCGCAACATTTCTTTGATTTCTTTTAACTCCAGCATGCCTTCTTTCAACCCCAGAATTTCTGCTTTTATTTCAGAATTCCATTTCAATTGTTCGCTGGTAAATTTCTCTACTGCTGCCATCCTCTGTTCCATCTTTTCTTCCTCACTCTCTGTTTTTTCAGATCCGGCAGGTCGGACCAACTGTTAGGTTCCTAGACAGAAAAACCAGAATTCCCTCCCAAACACAGCAAGAAGAAAGAAAACTCTGTTTTATTACAATGCAGAACAGAACACCCAAAAGGGTTACAAAGGAGAATAGCTCCTTTCACACAGGTTTAATCCTGTCAACTTCTTACAACAATTCAGATATCCCCTCCCCCACAGCAGGTTGGTCTTTATTTAAAGACCCCCTCACCACAACTAACTAACCCGCTTAACCTTTATTTTTAAATTTCCTTATATGATACACCCTCCAAGTGCTGTCTTTATTTTCCTGCCTAACAGTCAGTCACTAGTGTCAAGAACCTCAGCATGGATGTTAACTGAATGGGAAGAAGATAGCTAATAGAGGCATTGGAGTACCTAGGCGCCATATATGTTTTCTTATGTTATATAAAATAATCATTTGGGGATGGGGAATTGAAATTTGAACAAACCAACCTTTTGCTCGCCTGATGGAATCTTCAAAGTGTAACAACAACCACGTGGTTGAATTTCACCAGCAAACTGTACTTCATTGTTCCTAACAGATAAAATCAATAATTATAAAAGAAAGAAAAATTAAGAGGAAGATCAAAGGAACTAATTATGTTCAACGCACACGGAGAGGGCATAAACTAAAGGGCCGTTTACCTCTCACCACAATGTGGACATTCAAAAGCTGATAACAAAATCTGCAGGAAATGTAAATGTGACAATGAGTTATATTTCAGAAAACTAATGGACAGACAAAACAAAAGAAACAGCAGATAAAAATAATATGTATTACGATCCATTATGTAATTTGCGAATCAATAATGCTAATTCATTTAATTGAAATATGTAACAAATAACATCAGGGAGAAAAGTGAATGAGGCCTAAACATAAGGAAAGACAGAAATAAAGATGAAATTTAACTACATATATGATATATCCCAATACCTACTAACAGTAACCACTTGCCAATCACAAGAGCAAATGGAGCAATAGACAAGACATACCTTTCTGAAGTGGGGAATTAAAGTCAATAAAAATCTTGTAATCCCCTGACAAACATGACAGAAATTCAAGTCAGATGATAAAATTTAAATATTTTGGATGAAGATACAATATTAAGACTTAGGGTGAATTTGACTCATTTGTTGAGCGATAAATAATTGTTTCCTTGATTTTTAACATGGCCCTGGATAGAACAACACAAAAGACGAAACACACAAAAAATGTAAATATTCATTACTCAATTACTCGGGTAATAATGTTGCTTGTAAATAAATTAGTACCATGACATTATTGCTCCTTTATCCTAACTATTCGATTAGTACTCTAACAAAAAAATAAATTATTATTTCTTCAAAAAAAAAAGTTGAACTAAACGCAGGCAACTTCTACTTCCATGCACAAGACCACCCAAAGTCAGATATACCCTTCAACTAGATCTCATTAATACCGATAAAGAATAACCATCAACGCCTGCTCACCTCCAAAATGCTTGTGCAGCGCATCAACCCTGGTGCTAAGTGCTAACTATTCTACATGTGCAGTGCACCAACCTAATACAAAGACAATAAGTGCTACCAATTCAACATGTGCAGTGCATTGGCCATATACAATAAACAAACAAAAAAATTTGATTGTGCCCTGTACAAACCTAATGTAAAAGTGCAGTGCATCAACCTGATGAATAGACAAAAACAAAATTTTTGCTTGTGCCAACTGCAAACCAATTCTGCAGATGGAGTTGTCGACCCGATACAATAGACAAAACAAAAAAGTTTTGCCTGCACTAATACGAACCAATACTACATGTGTAGTGCATCAAACCGATGCAATAGACAAAACCAAAAAGTTTTGTTTGTGCCGAATGTAAACCTATTCTACATGTGCAGTGCATTGATCCAACAGAATAGAGAAAGCAAAATGTTTAGGTAGTGAGTGCTAACGTATTCTAGGAGTGCAGTGCATCATCTAATTGTAACAGACAACAGTTTTGTTAGTGCCAAGTGCTAGCCTATTCCACTTGTGCAGTGTACCGACCCTGATACAATAGACAAAACAAAAAGATTTCCTTGTGACTTGGTTGCTTGGGCAAAGTGCTAACTATTCGTTTTGTCCAATCCTTCAATATGAACAAAACGTATCCTTAGTTCCCAACTCATACACGCAAACAATTTAATTAAGAGCTTAATTAAGTTCCCATTACATGAAACTTAACATCATAAATTTGATTATTATAATAAACTAGAAAATGGCTTATATTGATAAATTTCTCCTAAAAACTTATGCAAAACAAATAGTACTATTACAAGTCACATTCACAAACTTGAGCGAAATAAAAACTATATGACCTGAGTTCAAGGAGTTGTGAGTTCAAGGAGTTGTGAGTTCAAGGAGTTGTGAGTTCAAAGAGTTGTGAGTTCAAAGAGTTGTGAGTTCAAAGCGGTGTTCACTACCACCCCCACAATCCCCAAACCCCAACTAAACGCATTGATGGATAAAGTAAACACACCACCGGCTCATAAATTAAACGCATCGAAGCAGGAGGAGGCAAAAACAAGGTGCGTTGTTTAGAACATGACAAAGTTCACCAACTAATTCAGAGAGAAGGGAAAAGGGCAAAAAAATGGTGTATTGAATACAAATTAAACGCAGTGAAGCGGGGAAAGAAAAAAAAAACAAGGTGCATTGTTTAAACTTCGCCAACGTTCACCGATTAAATACGAGGGAAGAGAAAAAAAAAGTAAAAGAAATCGAGCATTGTTCATAGACTATTAAAAGCAATGACGCAGAGAAGAAGAAAAAACACATGAGCATGGCATAAACATCTAACGTTCACCCGATAAATTACGAGGGACGGAAAAAAAGGAGTAAAAGTAATCGAGTATTGAATACAACTTGAACGCATTGATGCAGCGGAAGAAGAAAACAAAGCGCTAACTTCGCAACGTCCACCGAAAGAAGAAAAAAATAGTAAAAGAATGGAGAATTGAATCCCTAAATTAACCACGCCAAAGGTGCGCGAAAAAGTAGAAAGTGAATTCATTGAAAAGCCAAAGGAAAAGGTGGCGGAGAATGGGGAGAAGCTTACGTTTTCACCACATCGCATGCAAAGACTTTCGAGGCTGTAGAGAGGAGCATCACCGTCATCGGCTGAAACGGCCTCCACTACCGATCCTACATCCACGATTTGGTCGCTTTTCGCATTCCCTTCCATTACTCAATTCAACAAGTTTTACTGTGAGAACCTTCAATTTCAACCAGAGTGACTACAGTTCCTGAACCGATGCAAAAGAAGTAGAATGCTGATTTCTATTAGCCTGTTTTGTGTTGGGGAAGACGCTGGAAGAAACTAGGGTACACGTCATCGGGTAAAGTTATTCTGGTCGGGTCATTGTATGGGTCCATTGCCCAAGTACTTGTTGGATTCAAAAAATCGAATTTACGCGGTTGACATTTAAACTGTTGGATGAGTTTTATTCAATCTAATGTGTTTAAAATAAATTGCATTTTACCTTGCAGGTTACTACGATGAATGTTTAATTTTATTTAATAAAAAAAAAACAAGTTATGTTTTAGCATTAGTTTTTGTACTGGGCCGACCGAAAGCAATGTGGCCGATCGAAAGAATGCAATGTGTACTGGGCCGACCGAAAGCAATGTATACCGGGCCGGGCCGACCGAAAGCAATGTATACCGGGCCGAGAGATTGGACCGAAAGCAATGCGAAAACTAAGCTGATAGCTCAACCCGAAAGTAAACTAAATAAGGGAAGAAATAAAATAGAATGGAATATATTATTAAGCAAAAGCCCATGAAGCTGGGCCCAGTTGGGCCCAAATATGCGGGTGTATGTAGTAAAGGCCTGATACAAAGAGAAAACGTCCAAATAACTACTGGGCCCAATAAAAGAGTAGTATAAATACAGGGTCATCCTGAGAGGTGAGGTAAGTGGAATTCACTCTGGTATCTTGTAAAACTGAATCTAACTTTGGCATCGGAGCACCTTTCAGGTACGCACACCCGTCCGTGAGAGGAAACCGAGACTAAAACCGAAAGATTAACGAGTGAGCTAGAAGTGGACAGGGAAGTCTCCATCAGGCAATCTAATAAGACGTGAAGGGTAAGGGGAACCGAAAGATCATACCGAGAAGGGAGTCCGGAAGCGAAGGCCGAGAGGTCAACGTGTGGAGGGCGAAGAAAGTTTGTTTCTAGGTCCTTGTAAGAACATTTTGGCGCCCACCGTGGGGCCGAGAAACAAGATGAGCGAAAGAGGAGAACATTCTCAACTTTAACTTGTTCACTTCTGCTTCCAATTGAGAAATGCCTTCAGCATCGATTTTCTTCGCAGCCGTGAGTTTAGCAATGTCTCCCTTCAATTCTTGATTCTCCGTGTTAAGCGCCAAAGTTTGGGCCGAGAGCTTGACATTTTCATTCTTCAACTTTTCTTTCTCAGCTTCTTGTCGGTTATTAACCGAAGAAAGTTTATCAATTTGAGAATTTAGTAATGTGATTTTCTCATTTGATTCGGCTGCTTCCCTTTTCAATTTCTCAAATTCAGCAGAAGTAACATGGCTCTTTGTTTTCTCCTTTATCGCTTCACTAATCAATTCAAACATCGAATCAGCTAGAGAAGGAACAGAAACCACTTTGAACATATCCCGAGCAGAGGAATCAAGATTGCAGTCAACAAAGTCTGAAAAACGTGTGGACGATGTGAATATTCTTTCAAAAAGCGATTGAGAAGAGCTCCCGGAACCATGACGATGTTTCTTAGAGGAGTGTGACCTTCTATTACTCTTGTCCCGTTTCCTACTCTTCTTAGAAGGTCCTATTCCGGCGTCCGCGGCTACTTCACCCTCTAAGTGAGGGATAGGCTCAACAACTTCATTTTCTGTTCCTGGAGCTTCATTCTCAAGACGAGGAGTTGAACTTCCAGCCTGATTAAACAGCTTAGAAAAATAAGCACGATCCTTCGGTTTCATGGCCGCCATTAAACCTGGACATCACCAACAGATTCAGCAAAGTTAAAATTCTATTGTTACTCAAAGAGAAAATCCGAAAGAATCACATACCCGTGAAATCCTCTTGGGGTTTACGAGAAACATATAGCCGAAGCAGAGCACGAGTTGGAATCTTATGGGAGAAGTGACCTAGAACCACAATACCATGTTTCTCTTCGGTAGTCATCGAATGGTAAGAACTAGAGTTGAATCGCACAGGGGCACGGGTCCAATAAAAAGGGAATTTTGGAATATCACCATCAAAGAAGTACTTTCTCCCGGTTTCCTCAATTAAAATTTTAAAGAAACCTCCTTTGAAATTTTTATACGAAGAAGTAAATGGAGACAGAAAACACACTTTTCTCTTACTGATCAGGGACAACCAACTAGGCTTCTTACCGGGCCGAGAGCTATAGTAATATAAAAAGGTTTTCGGACTCGGAATTAAAGAAAGGTATTTACACAAAATACTGAAAGCTTACATATAAGCCCAACCGTTGGGATGAAGTTGGGTAGGAGCAATATTAAGAAAACGCAGGACACCCATCTGAAATTCACTTAACGGAAACCGAATATGGAGATCAGTAAAGAGACATTCATAAAAATAAAAAAATTCGTGTTCGTCGCCTTCACGGCCATGGCAAACATTATCAATGGCACAAGTTCGCCGAAAAGAAATGATTTCCTCAGTGGCATCAGGAGAATACACATAAATTTTAGAAAGGAAGTTACGAAGGGTTGAGCTAAATTGGTACCGAGAGAAATATTCCCGAACTTTTGGATTAACCCATTCGTACCCGAGTCGAAGGCTTAATTTTTGTTCGGCCATTTCTTCTCTTTCCTCGGCCTCAACATCTACGCCATCCTTGCTTGACGAATTCAGACACGAAACCGTTTCAGGTGACAAAGCAGGATCGGCATTCTTATTGGTCTCAATCACTCTCCCAGTAGATTCATTACTCGTGCTCGAAAATTCCGTAAACTCAAAGAAACGGAAACAGAACTTGATGAAGACATTATACCTTCCGCGAATATTTGCTTCAGCTTTAATATATAATGCAGGGAGAAACTGTGACATAAGGTGAATAGAAGTGAAGATTTATAGTGGTAGAAGAATGGTGAAAACTGAAGAGTCATGGCATAGTGACCATCAGATTTACTTACATCCGATGGTTGAAACTTCTAGCTTGTCCTGTCAAGCGGTCCCATCAGCAAGAAGCGCGTAAAACGAAACAGTCTTTTCGTAATTAATACACCATTCAAGTTTTTCTCTTTTTCTTTCAAAATTGATTTTCCCCCCAAAAATACAAGAGGTAGCATTTTATCTTCTAAAAGCATTTCGTCGTCTACACCTCCTTATGCCTGGGGGGCTTAGTGTACTGGGCCGACCGAAAGTAATGTGGCCGACCGAAAGAATGCAATGTGTACAGGGCCGACCGAAAGCAATGTATACCGGGCCGAGAGATTGGACCGAAAGCAATGCGAAAACTAAGCTGATAGCTCAACCCGAAAGTAAACTAAATGAGGGAGGAAATAAAATAGAATGGAATATATTATTAAGCAAAAGCCCATGAAGCTGGGCCCAGTTGGGCCCAAATATGCGGGTGTATGTAGTAAAGGCCTGATACAAAGAGAAAACGTCCAAATAACTACTGGGCCCAATAAAAGAGTAGTATAAATACAGGGTCATCCTGAGAGGTGAGGTAAGTGGAATTCACTCTGGTATCTTGTAAAACTGAATCTAACTTTGGCATCGGAGCACCTTTCAGGTACGCACACCCGTCCGTGAGAGGAAACCGAGACTAAAAACCGAAAGATTAACGAGTGAGCTAGAAGTGGACAGGGAAGTCTCCATCAGGCAATCTAATAAGACGTGAAGGGTAAGGGGAACCGAAAGATCATACCGAGAAGGGAGTCCGGAAGCGAAGGCCGAGAGGTCAACGTGTGGAGGGCGAAGAAAGTTTGTTTCTAGGTCCTTGTAAGAACAGTTTTAATTGTTTTAGGTGAAAAAATATTTAATTTTGTTAAAAGTATTTAATAAAAAAAAATTATTAAGAAGGTAAATAAGTTAGATTGGACAAATTCATCGACTGCATGTACTTAGCAGCTCTCTTTCTCAGCTCGTCCAGGCTGTCGGCCGGCTGCATGCACAGGTTGTCGGCAAAGGGCCCCGGACGCAGGGCCGTCAGCATGTGCTGGGGTTTCTGTTTTGTTTTTAAAAAAGTTACGTTGTTAGAAAGACCGGATGGGTTGTTACAAAGACTGGATTAGGTTGGATAAATAAAAATACAGAAACGTTGTGATAGATTTTTTTTTAAGTTGTCGATGAATTTGTCCAATCTAACTTATTTACCTTCTTAATAATTTTTTTTTATTAAATACTATTAACAAAATTAAATATTTTTTCACCTAAAACAATTAAAACTAATGCTAAAACATAACTTGTTTTTTTTTTATTAAATAAAATTAAACATTCATCGTAGTAACCTGCAAGGTAAAATGCAATTTATTTTAAACACATTAGATTGAATAAAACTCATCCAACAGTTTAAATGTCAACCGCGTAAATTCGATTTTTTGAATCCAACAAGTACTTGGGCAATGGACCCATACAATGACCCGACCAGAATAACTTTACCCGATGACGTGTACCCTAGTTTCTTCCAGCGTCTTCCCCAACACAAAACAGGCTAATAGAAATCAGCATTCTACTTCTTTTGCATCGGTTCAGGAACTGTAGTCACTCTGGTTGAAATTGAAGGTTCTCACAGTAAAACTTGTTGAATTGAGTAATGGAAGGGAATGCGAAAAGCGACCAAATCATGGATGTAGGATCGGTAGTGGAGGCCGTTTCAGCCGATGACGGTGATGCTCCTCTCTACAGCCTCGAAAGTCTTTGCATGCGATGTGGTGAAAACGTAAGCTTCTCCCCATTCTCCGCCACCTTTTCCTTTTCCTTTGGCTTTTCAATGAATTCACTTTCTACTTTTTCGCGCACCTTTGGCGTGGTTAATTCAGGGATTCAATTCTCCATTCTTTTACTATTTTATTCTTCTTTCGGTGGACGTTGCGAAGTTAGCGCTTTGTTTTCTTCTTCCGCTGCATCAATGCGTTCAACTTGTATTCAATACTCGATTACTTTTACTCCTTCTTTTCCGTCCCTCGTAATTTATCGGGTGAACGTTAGATGTTTATGCCATGCTCATGTGTTTTTCTTCTTCTCTGCGTCATTGCTTTTAATAGTCTATGAACAATGCTCGATTTCTTTTACTTTTTTTTTCTCTTCCCTCGTATTTAATCGGTGAACGTTGGCGAAGTTTAAACAATGCACCTTGTTTTTTTTTTCTTTCCCCGCTTCACTGCGTTTAATTTGTATTCAATACACCATTTTTTTGCCCTTTTCCCTTCTCTCTGAATTAGTTGGTGAACTTTGTCATGTTCTAAACAACGCACCTTGTTTTTGCCTCCTCCTGCTTCGATGCGTTTAATTTATGAGCCGGTGGTGTGTTTACTTTATCCATCAATGCGTTTAGTTGGGGTTTGGGGATTGTGGGGGTGGTAGTGAACACCGCTTTGAACTCACAACTCTTTGAACTCACAACTCCTTGAACTCACAACTCCTTGAACTCACAACTCCTTGAACTCAGGTCATATAGTTTTTATTTCGCTCAAGTTTGTGAATGTGACTTGTAATAGTACTATTTGTTTTGCATAAGTTTTTAGGAGAAATTTATCAATATAAGCCATTTTCTAGTTTATTATAATAATCAAATTTATGATGTTAAGTTTCATGTAATGGGAACTTAATTAAGCTCTTAATTAAATTGTTTGCGTGTATGAGTTGGGAACTAAGGATACGTTTTGTTCATATTGAAGGATTGGACAAAACGAATAGTTAGCACTTTGCCCAAGCAACCAAGTCACAAGGAAATCTTTTTGTTTTGTCTATTGTATCAGGGTCGGTACACTGCACAAGTGGAATAGGCTAGCACTTGGCACTAACAAAACTGTTGTCTGTTACAATTAGATGATGCACTGCACTCCTAGAATACGTTAGCACTCACTACCTAAACATTTTGCTTTCTCTATTGTGTTGGATCAATGCATTGCACATGTAGAATAGGTTTACAGTCGGCACAAACAAAACGTTTTGGTTTTGTCTATTGCATCGGTTTGATGCACTACACATGTAGTATTGGTTCGTATTAGTGCAGGCAAAACTTTTTTGTTTTGTCTATTGTATCAGGTCGACAGACTCCATCTGCAGAATTGGTTTGCAGTTGGCACAAGCAAAAATTTTGTTTTTGTCTATTCATCAGGTTGATGCACTGCACTTTTACATTAGGTTTGTACAGGGCACAATCAAATTTTTTTGTTTGTTTATTGTATATGGCCAATGCACTGCACATGTTGAAGTGGTAGCACTTATTGTCTTTGTATTAGGTCGGTGCACTGCACATGTAGAATAGTTAGCACTTAGCACCAGGGTTGATGCGCTGCACAAGCATTTTGGAGGTGAGCAGGCGTTGATGGTTATTCTTTATCGGTATTAATGAGATCTAGTTGAAGGGTATATCTGACTTTGGGTGGTCTTGTGCATGGAAGTAGAAGTTGCCTGCGTTTAGTTCAACTTTTTTTTTGAAGAAATAATAATTTATTTTTTGTTAGAGTACTAATCGAATAGTTAGGATAAAGGAGCAATGATCCGATCGGTCATCGGTGTTCGATAACGTTAGCAGAAGACGACCGCGTGGACCAATTGCAGGGTGACACGTGGTCAAGGTGACAGATAGATCAGGTGGCGTAGGAACCACGAAGGTGATCGGTGGTCAGTACCAAGTGACCACCGACAGATCAAGTGGAGAAACGCGAGAAGCAATAGAGCACCGATCAGTCATCGGGTGCATTGTCATCGGGGTCTCGTGTTACACGCAGTTAAACTGGGACCAAGGTTCCCAGCGAGAGCGTTACGCATGAACCCCGCATGAGTATACCTCAGGGAATCGTGCACGAGGATGGCCTGAGGGAGCCAGTACACCGATCAGTGATCGGTTACTCCCTCAACCCATTACATGCATGACGCCACGAAAGGAAAGCCGCTTACGCGGGGAGCAGTGTTTGGTGAGTGTGCCTAGACCAGCCACACCTGGCACTCTCCTGCGAGCGCGCGAGTTATCCAGATAGAAGAAGGGTCTGAGTCATTCCGCAAGGGAATAACTTAGATCCGCAAAGAGAAGCACCAGAGCCCTGCAAATGGTGACGCGTGTGTGGTTAGATGTGAGTAGCATGCCTCCACGTATCATCATTTGAGAATGGCGCGGCCCAGACGAAAGTGTATTCTGCACGCTAAAGGGAACAGTCTCGCGCAGCCTAGCACAGCCAGCGCAGACTCCCGCAGGCGGGCACAGACACCCAAGTCTCACTAACTCTGAGGGTAGGTGGTGATAGGAAAGCACAACAGGGTTCTGACACACGCCAAAGGCGCAGCAGAGCCCTGTTGATCACGTCACCAAAGAGAAAGATAAAAGGGAGTGAGGGTGAGACAAAAAAGGGACTTTTGGTTTTTCCGAGGGACACAGAGTCTGAAAGAGAGGAGGTTACGCATAGAGACAGAGAGCATCTTTTCTCAAGAGAGTTATCACGCTCTCCAGTTGCTTTCTTTTGGTGGTTCTGTGGACTAACTTGAGCGTCGGAGCACAAACGGCCGCTAGAGGCGCCGTCTGTGTGTTTTGCAGGTCACGTTCGGAGCTTGCAGAGGAGGTTCTGAAGGTGCTCGCGTAGAGAACACAGCTGCACAGACGGATCAGGAGCGCAGCGAGGCCATTCCATCACGCTCGAGTTGCCGGCAGTATCATTTGGCGCCCACCGTGGGGCCGTGTGAATCGTGGTCCCATATACACCACAGTTTGAAGCTTGCCAGAGTTAGTAGGGGGTCGCGCTTTGGCAAGTAGGATACTCCGTGCAGGTTACTACTGCCCAAGGCTGAAGGAAGACTGCGTAAGGTTTGCTCAGCGTTGCAGACAGTGCCAACTTCACGCGGACTGGCATAAGGCGCCCCCCGAGGAGTTGAGATCCATCCGTAGCCCGTGGCCATTCCACACATGGGGGATTGACATCCTGGGACCCTTTCCCTTGGCGATAAGGCAGATGAAGTTCCTCATAGTGGCCATCGAGTACTTCACCAAGTGGGTGGAGGCAGAACCAATTGCTCACATCACCGCACAGAAAGTCCAACACTTCGTCTGGAAAAACATCGTCTGTCGCTTCGGAGTACCCAAGAGGTTAGTCTCCGACAATGGCACCCAGTTCACGAGTCATCAGCTAAGGAAGAGGTGCGAGGAGTTAAAAATACAGCAAGTTTTCGCCTCAGTAGAACACCCGCAGACAAATGGGCAGGTAGAGTCAGCCAACCGAGTACTGCTCAGGGGGCTGAAGCGAAGGTTAGACAAGGCTAAAGGGAGCTGGGCTGAGGAGGTTCCCAGAATCGTATGGTCTTACCATACCACCCCACAGTCCAGCACCCACGAGACGCCCTTCAGCCTCGTTTACGGGACAGATGCCATGATCCCTGTGGAAATACAGGAGAACTCCCCCAGGTTTTTGAATTTCATTGCTGAAGAATCCAATGAAGAACGAAGGGTGAATCTCGACCTACTGGAAGAAGTGCGAGAAGAAGCCAGAATCAGCGCTGAAGCCGTCAAAAGAAGAGTAGAACGAAGGCACAACTCTAAAGTGAGGCTCAGGCGCTTCCAGGAAGGTGATCTGGTGATGAGAAAGGCACATCAGATTGACATGCAGAACAAGTTGTCCCCAAAGTGGACAGGCCCGTACAGAGTGGTGGAGACGTTGGAAAACGGAGCCTATCGCCTAGAGACTTTGGAGGGAGGAGCAATCCCCCGAACGTGGAACGCTACCCATTTAAAATTCTATTTCAGTTAAAAGTTGTACAATAATGGCGTTCTCGCGCTAAGAGGTACATGCTTTGTATGTAGTGGAAACAGTTGAACAGACAAGGGGGCACTCTTTTCCCTAAGGAGGGTTTTTGATGAGGCCACCCAATTAAAAAGAAAATTTCCAGCGTATCAAGTGTGCTCAAGTATTGACGTCAGAATCCTCCTTGCCCCAGGTGCAAGTGCAGGTGATTGATTAGGCCCTACTTGCCCTAGGCGCAAGTGCTGGCACTAATCTGAGTCTTCCTCACCCCAGGTGTGAGCGCAAGCAGTTAGAAGTTTGAAACCCCGAGGGGGTTAGTAAGACCAAGTGAGGGAAAGGAAAGATTTTGACAGCAGTCCTTGCCCACTTGGCATACACCCATATTGGCCCAGTAAGCTCTTAGTTTGAAACCCTTCTCACCCCAGGTGTGAGGTAGGGAAAGATCGACCAATCCGCAAAGGTTGATGACCCTGGGGAAGGTAAGAGGGGTCAGCGAGAAACACTTTTCTTTCCCCAAAACAAGGCATCACCTCGAAAGATTGATGACGAAGTCCTCTATGCACTTAGCGCTGGAGCCACAGAGAAGCTAAGAAAAGACCGTAGAACGATGACCGATCACAGGCGCCCAACCTTGAAGGTACCACGAGCGTTCGTGTCAGACAACCAGGTACTTCATGTGTACAAAGCGATGGAATGTCTAACGATCGGTCATCGGTCGTGACTCAAGAAACGCTGAGAGCGCCGAGGGTTAGAGCGCGACCGTCGAAGACCGATGAGTCGCCAGCAGAGGTGTTAGTGTGTAAGTGCCCTGTTTGCGGAAGCTTTCCCAAACAAGTTCTCACATATCAAGTTAGCAAACAGAATACCCAGTACGAAGCCATGCACAAGGACTGTTAGAGATCAAGTTAAGCGAGTTGTTAGTCGTGATTGAGTTAGAAGCCAAGATCAGAGGCTTGAGATCGCGCTAGGCCTAAACTGGCCAACACTTAGCCATGCGAAAAGGAAAAGACAAGGCTCAAGGTCGCGCTAAGCCTAAGCTGGTTAACAGATAATCGTGTGCAAATAGAAAGATAGAAGTCAAGAAAACACAAAGAGAAAGTTGTGCAGCTGAAACCAATGTATATTAACAAAGACACTTAAAAGAAGCTTCAGGTACAATAGTCAATGGTGCAGAAATTTAAAGTTACAAAACGAAGGTTACAAAAAATGGAAAGAGCTCAAGAAGGAGGAGGAATAAGTTTCCCATCTTCCACTTCGTGGTGAATGCTGAACTGCGAGAGGTCCAGGTCCGGGAGAACACATTGGACCTGCTCGAGTGCAAGCTCGAACCCGTCAGTAAGAGCCTCAGCACCCACACTCATTAAGGAGGCCCTCTCAGCTTCTGCAGTTTCTTTTGCAGTGGTGAGGGAAGCGATGGAAGAGGAAGCTTCTTCTAGCTGGCACCTTGCCTCCTCAAGCTCTTTCTCCTTGGATGCGGCCTTCTCCTCACTAGCCTCGAGCTTCCCCGCCAGTTCTGAGTTCGTTTGCTGAAGGGAGGAAGTCTCGTCTTCCAGGCGGAGAACCTTGCTTTTCAACTCGGCCATTTCACAGTCCAGCGTGGTAACGGCTTGGCCCATCAAGATCTCAGTCTTGATGGTCTCCTGGACTTGCGCTAGGTACTCTCTCCTAGACTTCTCCACCATACCCCTCATCAGGGCAACAGATCCTTGTGCAGCCTCGAAGTCACTCTATAGCGACCCCTTGTCATGCTCAAGTTCCTGTACCCGTTTCTCTAGGGCAAGTTGTTTGCGGTGCTGAGTGGAGAACTCTAAGGAGAGTATCATTTGCTTGGCAAGGTGCATATCCACCTCGTCTCCGCTCCAATCAACAAGCTCCCGGTTGCTGATGAGCTGTCGAACCAAGGCAATAACCTTGCTGAGGTTCTCGTGACTAGCCCCCGAGGCGCTTGGTCGCGAGCTGGCCCCACCATGTTCAGTGGTAGCAACCGGAGTTGGCAGCGGTGGTGGTGGCCCCTCAGGTAGAGCAGAGACGCCCCCAGCAGGTAGAGCAGGTCGACCAAGAGGTTGGCCTACTGGGGGAGATGATGGCATTTGGCGCGGAGAAGGAAGGTTTGTGGGCGCTGGAGCTGGTTGAGCAGAAGGAAGAGGGGCTGAACTTTCCTCCACCTCCACCACCTCAATCTCCCCGGGCTGGAGAGACGAGGTCCCTTCAATCGCTGGCAGTTTCCTCCTGCGGGGTATAAGAGGAGAGCCAGAACTCTCCTCTTCGGTTGAAGGAGCAAGAACAGCGGCGGCAGTAGCAGCAGCAGATGAAGCAAAGGCCTTCACCAGCCTTTTTCTTTTCCTCTCTGGCCCCGCGCCTTCAGCTGGCGCAACCGAGAGAGGCTGAGCGGCAATTGGATCAGTGGGGGAAGAAGGGGAGCCCGTCCCTTTGGTATCTTGGACTCTAGCGAGCTCCAGCAGGGCCTTCCTCTTGTCTTTCCCTGAAATCATATCTGCATCAAAGAGAGAAGGAAGGGTCAGATGACATAGTTATGCAAATAAGTCAGGATATGTACAAACATGAATGAGAATGTGCAAACATCTGAGAGGTGAAAGAAGAAGAGCCTACCTATATGTTTCTTCAGGGATAGCACATCAAACTCATGTTTGATGAGGAGGGCTGAGCTGTATTTGGCTCCCGACAGCAGCCCGCACAGCTCGCGCTCATAAGGGGCCATAGCCTCAAGACCCCGGGGTTTTTTGAACTCAACCCCAGGAACCCAGTAGAGAGGGTACCCCTCGAGCAGCGTTGGGCTTTGTGGGGTGGCAGAGATCATGTAGAACCTGCCTTTCCAATCTTTGAAGGATTGCTGGTACAGGCCCAAGAGCACCCGTCCAACAACCCCGTTCAAGCTCACCCAGGACCTGTCCCCAGGGTTCTTCGCTTCGAAGAAATAGAGAAACACGTCCACAGAGGCGGGAAGCCCGAAGTAGTTGCAAAGAATTTGGAAAGCTGGACGAAAGCCCAGGCGTTCGGGTGAAACTGGCAGGGAGCGATGTTGAGCTCTGTCATCAACTCCTTCTCGAAGAAAGTGAAGGGCAGCCGCAACTTCAGTCTTTTGAAAATCGCGGAGTAGACGAAGGTGAAGGGCACCCCATTGGTGGCCCTATCATCCACGCAGATAGGCATCCCTCGGGGAGGGATGCGTATTCGGATGTTGAAATCGTTCTCCCTATCGATGGCGCAGGAAGGCTCGTCAGGGTCATTGCTCAGCAGGGATGTGAGGTGTCCTTGAGGCAGTAGGGTGGACGTCTCAGCAAGCAATGCCAGGGGAGCCCATTGGTAGACCCTGGCATTGTCGTGGTAGGAGGTTGCGCTAGGAGGTGGCGAAGCTGGTGCACTCGCGGAGGCTGTGCACCAGAAGAGGAAGCAATGACGCGAGCAGTTTGCTTCAAACGAGCCATCGTGAGACAGCTGCAATGGAGGAAAAACGAAAAGTCAGAATGAGTAGAAGAAGAGGAAATGATGTATGGATCGGTGAAAACAAAGAAGGGGAATGAGAAAGAAATGCCCAGGTAAAAGAGAGGAAGGAGGAATAGCAGAAAGCGAAGCAAGGAGCAGGGAAACCCTAGTGCGGGTTGAGTAGAGGAAAGCAGAGAAGATGAATGCATAACGATGAAGGAGATGAATGCAATCGATGGAAATAACCTAAATAGACTGGGAAAGAAGAAAAACCATACCTTTGAGTGATCGCGAGAGTCTTGAAGGTAGGAATCTGAAGAAAGGTGGAAGCGCGGAGAGAAGGTTCGAAAGAAGTCTGAGAGCTAAGTGGAGAAGATGAAGGAACAGTAAAACCCGCGCCTATTTGAAAAGAAGGAAGCGTTAGCGACACTAAGCGCTGGCCGTTTGATGCGTCCACGTGTCGCGAGATCAAGAGAGGGAGTTGAAACGTTAAAGGAAGCCGCACGTGAGGAAAGAAGAAGCGGCACGTGAGATGGCACGCTAGGTGGCACGTGAGCTGGCCCCACATGCCACGTGGACCAAGGGCACAATCACTTAGTCTCTTCACTGAGAACGAGTTCTCAGCTCGAGACTAGGGGGCTTGTGATCCGATCGGTCATCGGTGTTCGATAACGTTAGCAGAAGACGACCGCGTGGACCAATCGCAGGGTGACACGTGGTCAAGGTGACAGATAGATCAGGTGGCGTAGGAACCACGAAGGTGATCGGTGGTCAGTACCAAGTGACCACCGACAGATCAAGTGGAGAAACGCGAGAAGCAATAGAGCACCGATCAGTCATCGGGTGCATTGTCATCGGGGTCTCGTGTTACACGCAGTTAAACTGGGACCAAGGTTCCCAGCGAGAGCGTTACTAATAAACAAATAGAATTAAGAATTTCTTTCTCACATTTCTGATTATACTATTTGGATACCTGACTTACTATAGTTATAAATTTAAATCTAATTTTGTTTTAATGTAGTGATTTTGGAGGTTATTTTCTTTGTTTATGATATTCTTATGCATATGCACTATATATGTATAGTTTTGCATTTTATGTAAAACCATAGGATCTTACCATCCAAGTTAAGATCCCCAATTTACGAGTTTTTAATCTCCTTATCCTAGGTAGAATATTGAGTTTAGCATTGTAAAGGACATCTATCATGTAATGATATAAAACTATTTGAAGCAAAATGCATGCAATCAAGATTGTAAAACTTGAGAGTTCATAGAAACTTGTGAAGGCTTTTGTAAACTTGACTCAAACTTGTAAGAGTTTACTTACCATAAAAAATATTAACAATAAATAACATAGTAATTATACATTTGAACTCCATAATAAAACAATTGTTAAAACAAAAACTTGGCAATAAAACAATACAGTCAACTACAAAAGTAAAGCATCTCGGGTTGTCAATAATACATTTCTACTAAATAAGTTTAAACTACATCAAATAATTAAGAAATAAAATATTATCTCTAATACTTGTTATGGTGAATGTATGATTATTTGGGATTATCTTATTTTGATTTGTAAACTTGTCTTTGTGGTTTGCCGTTATGATGATTTGTTTATACAAGTGTCTAACAAGTTTAATGAATGTAGATGCTAAATCGTCAAGTGGTTAAATCAGAATCTGCTACCATTAAGGTACTCAAATTTGTTTTGTTTATTTTCTTCATATTTATATAAACCTGTGTACCCTATTTCCTATTTAGATTGTAATCTTCAAAATTCTTTAGTTCATTAACACCTTGGTTCTTGTCTCTTTGAAGTCTAGGGCTAAGCCACATAGTCTTAGTTGAGCTGATATTATCTACCTACATACCTACATACCTACATACCTATTTATCTGTATGTCTATTTGTTTACATAGATAGTTAGAAAGATAGATATTTTTATGAAAGAAGTAATTTAAGATGTTGCTTATAAATTTTAATGACTAATCTGGTTCTATTATTCAAAATTTATAGTCTGCTTTGTAATAAATTTATTCAAAAGGCAACCTTATATGTATATGATTGTGCAGATACCTGAACTGGATTTTGAGATTCCACCAGAGGCTCAACGTGGTAGTTTGTCAACGGTACTTCTAATACATATTTCAATTTACTTTGTTGTTTCCCATTCCTGGCAATGACAAGTTTGCTTGTTCAATTTTTTTTTCTGGGTAGGGCAGGGGGTTACCCATTATTTCATTTGTCAGTGAAAATCTCGAGTCTCAACATTGTATTTCTATTTAAGATGGCTAAATTTACTCCGCATGTGTATAATCATCTAGTGAGTAAACATGTCAGTGTCCTTTCTGTTTGGTCGAAACAATTGTTGAATTAAAAAGAAGAGATTGCTATCCTTTTTGTCTTTTTTTTTGTTTGATTTAGTGTAGATTTTTTAAGCTTTTGGTTCGACTCTTGATCATATCATAGGTTTGGCAATTTCTATATGCACCCTTTATTTAGTAGCCAGGAAGATTTTTATTCAATTAAATTAATTGAAACAGTACATCAACTTCTATATATAGAGAACTATAACCCTAAAGTAATTATTACAAAGAGATCTCTAGAATCTTCTATAGCTTCTAACAACTTCTAGTAGTACATTTATATCCTACTAACAACACTCCCCCTTAAGCTGGCGAATGGATATCTATCATTCCCAGTTTGCATGTGAGATCATGAAATTGTTAAGTGGGAAGACCTTTTGTAAACAAGTATGCTAACAAGATGGCACATAAGATGTAATGATAAGGCCACTATCTAGTTTCTCTTTAAGAAAGTGTCGATCTATCTCTATATGTTTGGTCCTATCATGCTGAATTGGATTGTGAGCAATGCTAATAGCTGACTTATTATCACAATAAAGAATCATATACTCTTCACATGCCACTTTAAGATCTTTTAGAATAATTCTCAACCATAATAATTCACATTCCCCTTGTGCCATAACTCAGAATTTAGCCTCTACAGTAGACCTTGCAACAACATTTTGTTTCTTACTTCTACTCACCAAATTTCTAGCAAAAAACATGCAATATCCTAAGGTGGATTTCCTATTTGTGACACCCTTCAAAATTTACATTAGTATACACTTCCATTCTTAATTTTCCATTCCTTTTGAACAATAATCCCCTTCCTGGATTGTCTTCAAATATTGAGGGATTCTATTCACAACTTGTAAATGTCTCTCACTTGGATTAGGCATAAACTGACTAACTACACTTACAACATAGGCTATGTCAGGTCTAGTGTGACCTAAGTAAATGAGCTTCCCCACAAGTCTTTAATATTGACCTTTATTCACAGTAGTTCTGCCTTCATCATTTATAATTTACGGCTTTGTTCTATAGGAACTCTAGTGGTCTTGCAATCAATCTTACTTGTTTATTTTAGAAGATTAAGAGCATACTTTCTTTGGGAGACAAAGATCCCTTTCTTCGAGTAAGCTCAATGTTGTTAAACTCGAGGATAGAAAGAGGATCGGAAAAGAGATAAAATTTTGTAACTCGACCCATAAAGGGTTAGTGGTATATGAAAAATAATGTGAATATGAAAAATAATATTGAATATATAAAATAATTAGACATATATAGTATAATTCGCAAGATTAATGCATAAAATAATTAATAAATTAATAAATATTTAATACAAATAATCTGTCTACGTTAGGTCTTTATATTAGTAAACTGTTGTGCCTTGCTTCCACATTAGGTTTGTGTTTATATTAGTAAACAATGGTGCCTTTAACAAGGCAAGGGAGTAGAAGAAAGGGAAAATAAAGAAGGAACAAAACATGCCTATATAAAAGGCAGTGGGGAGAGGGAGAGGCGCAACGACGAAGAGGTGCGACAACGGAGAGGTGAACAACGGAGGAGCGCGTGATGGAGGGGTGAGTGGCAGAGAGGCGCGGTAACGGAGGTGCGAGTTTGATATTAGGGTTATTCTCGAACATCATTTTCAGAGTTTTTTTTTCAATAGGCTGAGCCGTGACTCCTTGATTCTTTGATCCGGCTACCGACTCGTTAGATCGCTCCGATCCATTTAGGTAGTGATCCACCGTGCGATCCGACACGATTTCTTCTAAAAAATTGCAAGATCGTACAATCTTACGATCTAGATCATGATTTTAACAACATTGAGTAAGCTACTTCTATCCCAAGGAAGTACTTTAATTTCCTAGATCCTTCATTTCAAACTGAGTAGCAATCTTTTCTTTTCAAGATTTGTTTCTCATGTTCATCATCTTCTTAAAGGCATAAATATATTGCTCAATTTTGGTATCAAGCAAGCTTGTCATTTAATCTTGTAAGATTGAAGAGTTTTCAAGATATGATTGCTGCTATAGGTGCTTATGGACCTAATTTGCCAGCTCCTACCTACCATGAGATTAGAGTTCCACTCCTCAATAAGGAAATTGAGTACACTGAAGAATTGTTGAAAGATCATAAATTGCACTGGACTAAGCATGGTTGTTCTATCATGTCAGATGCATGGATTGATTGGAAGCAACGATGTTTGATTAACTTTTTGGTGAGCTCTCTTGTAGGGACAATGTTTGCCAAGTCGATTGATGATTCTAAATTTGTGAAGACAGGAGAAAAACTCTCCGAGATGCTTGATGCCCTTTTGGAGGAGATTTTTAGAAGAAAATGTGGTTGAAGTTATCATAGATAATGGTATTAATTATGTCTTGGTTGGTAAATTATTGGAAGAAAAAAGACATAATCTTTATTGGACTCCTTGTGCTGCCTATTGTATAGATTTGATGCTTGAAGACATTGGAAAAATTCCTTTGTAGTTCCTTGAGTTTATTGAGATAATTTACAAATAAGAGGGAATTGGTAAGACATGCAATTACAAGGTTTTCTACCTCTTATTTATCATTACAAAAGTTGTATCAAAAGAAGGGAAATTTGAGAAAGATTTTCACTTGAAATGAATGGAGCAAGAACAAGCTGTCTAAGGAAGCTAAGGGTAAAGAACCTACACAAATTGTTCTTATGCCTTCATTTCGGAATCATGTTATATTTACTGCCAAAGTCATGACTCCTCTTCTTCATGTACTTTGTTTGATTGATAGAGAGAGAAAAGCAACTATGCGTTATAAATATGAAGCAATGGAGAAAGTCAAGGAAACAATAATGAAGTCATTCAATAACCACGAAAGTAAATACAAGGATGTATTTACAATCATTGATAATAGATGGACATGCCAATTTCGTTGCCCCTTGCATGCAATTGGTCACTTTTTGAATCCAAAGTTCTATTGTCCTAACCCAAAAATGGAATATGATTTGGAAGATACAAATGGATTGTATGCTTGCATTAAGAGGTTGGTGCCAAGTAAAGATGTGCACAAAAAAATTTATTTGACTTGCCTCTTTATAAAAGTTGAAGTGTTCTCTGCCAAAGAATCAAGGAAGACCACAACCCCAGGTGAGACAATTAAACGCTATCTAAATTGGGTTAAGATGTAAATTATATCATATAATGGTTACATTCTAAGTTTTTTTACTTTTATAGCTCAATGGTGGAAGAATTATGGGCACGTAGCTCCCAACTTATAAAAGCTAGCAATTACGATTTTAAGTTTGATATGTAGTTCATCGGAATGTGAGCGCAATTGGAGTTTATTTGAGGAAGTAATAATTATTTCTCATAACATGACTCATTTCATTATTATTTTGTAGAATGTAGAAATAAATTAATTCACATTATACTTGTAGATTCATTGAAAAAAAGGAATAGGCTGTACAAAACGTTGCATGATTTGGTTTACGTAACCAACAACTTGCTCAAAGATACAATATTAGAGATAAAATAGACCCTATTGTATTCAATGGCATGGATGAGTGCAATGAGTGTCATTGTTATCACTTTTCGGTTATGGCGGCGCCATGGCGGAAGACGGTGGCGGATTTTCCGACCACCGCCACAACAAGGCGGTGGTGATGCGGTTTTCCCTTGGAGGTCGCTTTTGGCATCTCAGAAAGCTAACGAAAAACGGAAATATCGTAAAAGGCAGAGAAAAACACTGTGACAACGACCACGAAAGTAACAGCGGCAGCGCACGCTGCGACGATAGCAAAAAATGAAGAAGGGACCTTCGACGCATGAAGAAGATAAAACACCTAAACCTAATTTTGAAAAAACCCTAATAAGTTTGGGCCTTTGGCCCATTCCAACTTTTAACTAATAAAACCCTAAAATCCTCATTATTAAAATAAAATTTGAATGTGCTGCAGCTGCATCAGTTATTTAACCTAATTAAGAGTTCAAAACCTACTTAAATTAAGTTTGGGCCTTTGGCCCATTCCAACGGTTAACTAATAAAACCTTAATTATTCAAATAAAATTTGAATGTGTTGCGGCTACATGAGCTGTTAAACCTAATTAAGAGTTCAAAACCTACCTAAAATTAGTTTTTTTTGGGCCCATTTTTGACCCATTTAAAACATTATACTTATTGCAATCCACAATACATTTTTTTATCTCCGCCACAACACCTTCCGCCATAACCCGTTATGGTTTCTGTTATAACTTTATAAAGGATTTATGGGGTCTCCGATATGATCCGTTATTCAATATCGATAACATTGATGAGTGGTTAGTGGGGCAAGTAGATGATGATGATGATAATGATAATGAAGAGGGGGGAAATGAGTTGGTTTTTGATGATGATTCCACTCTAAATTAGGCAACTGCTTATGAAGCTTTAGATGTTGGAGAACTAATAATTTACACAAGACAAGTAACCAGTAAAAGAAAGCAACCATCAAGTGGTTGTGGTATTGTCATTGGATCTTCTCATGCTTCTAAGAAAGGTCTAGCTGCAACTCCATCCCCAACAAGGAGGGGCAAAGGGAAGATTCAAATCGGGGTTGGGAATGAATTGCATGATAGCTTTGATTTTGAGTTTGAATAATTACTTAACTTTGACTAGAGTTTCTCTGAAGGGGAAGACGGGGGATATGCCCCATTGGATAATATTGAAGAAGAGTCGGATAGTTAGAAACATAAGATAAATATTACCATGTCCAACTATTGGGATACGAGTCCCATTGGCAAGAGTAATGTAATTACCAGGAAAAGAAACACATGACATTAAAAGAGATGAGTGAGGTGTCATATGGTCTGTCGCACCAAAGTCTAGAACTCAAGAGTCCTTGCATAAATTTTAAGAAACATCAAAAGAGGAATTAGAGTTCTTACCAGTCATGGTTACGAAGCAAGTACCACAAGGTGGCTTACTGATAGACTCCATGAGAGATTTTAAACGTTCAATTTCAGCATGTAATGCAGGCATTCCATTGTCAATTGAAGAGGATGAAGGAAGATCATCATTATTTAGTAGAGTTGCCGTGATAAGATAAATAGTAAGAATTTCTTAGTCTCCCTTGTAAGTATAATGAAACATTAACACAAAAAACTTCAGTGACAGTGAAAGGTCGTAGAAATAGGCCCCAACATTGTGAGCTCTAATACTAACTTAAATGAAATAATATGAATGAAAGAAGATTTTTATTCAATTATATTAATTGAAACAAGACATCAACCTTTATATATAGAAAACTTTAACCCTAGAGTAATTATTACAAAGAGATATCTAGAATCTTCTACAACTTCTAACAACTTCTAGTAGTACATTAATATCCTACTAACATGAAGCTTCTACTAGTACATTTAATATCCTACTAACAACAAGGAATGTAAATCGTGGGCATCAGAGAACTCTTAACTTTCTTTTGTGAAAATTCATGAACATTGAACAGTTGAAAATTTGTAATCAAATGATTCAACAATATCTTTTGTTGTGTAATTATAGGTGGAAGGGATACTTATGAGAGCAACTGATGAACTTCAAGCCCTTCAAGAGGAACGCAAAGTACTATTTGTTTCTGCGCTATATTTTTATTTGATGCATGCATTCTTCTTTAAATAACTTAATTAATGTTATGCTTTCTACCCTCTAGAAAGTGGCTCCGGAGACAGCTGGAGCAATTGATCAGTTCTTGGTGAAACTGCGAGCCTGTGCAACAGGAGAATCATGCATCACATTTATTCTTGATGATCCTGTCGGAAACAGCTTTATTGAAAACCCGTAAGAGATTATACCTTGTAGAAGTATTTTTTTTAAATGAGTAAAAGTATTTTTATTAGAGAAGAGATTATAACAATAGAGGCTAAGGTATCCTCACATACAAGTAAATGACAAAAGGTATTCAGTGATAGCATATGAATTAGCAACCTCCTGGATTTGTTGCTCAAGAGTGGAGTGTGGTTTAGTATGTAAAGTGCTGATCTCTGTATGGGCTAAAATTTAGTCACATTGTGCTTGTGCTTGACTTTGGATTGGATACATTCTTTTATGAATCACACCATATTGTACCTTTTAACTTATTTTAAATTGGTCAAGACAAACATGTATTTGTTGGTGAGGCAAACTTGTACCTTCATTTGGTACTTGGTAATATTAGTCCAATGTTTTAGCTAGTACTATTTTAAGTAAATGCAGAACACATTGAATAGGTTTGCACCATCATCTGATCCATCGTTGACGATCAAGTTTTATGAGAGAACTCCTGAGCAGCAAGCATCATTGGGATACCTTGTTGATTCTGCACAGGCTGAAGGAACTCATGTTGATGCCCCGGGAGGCGGAGAAGCTGTGACTACTGATCAAGTGAGGAGAGAACCACATGGATCAGTAGGGGCAACAGCTGGCCATCGTGCCATTGCACAGAGTAACAGTGCAGAAATTGCTGAAGCCTTGTTTCGATATACTGCACCAGAAGAGGTACAATTGCTGAACTATATAGTTCTGTGTACTGAGCTTTGGCCTTATGTGTTTGTTTATTCAATGTCAAGTTGCTGCCTTTTTTTGACAGGTGATGACTTTCCCTTCTACTTGTGGTGCCTGTGCTGCTAGTTGTGAGACTCGAATGTTTGTCACCAGTATCCTCTTAGCACTTTTCATACTTCCCTTGGGATATTGTTTGATTATGTTACATTTCTTTAGAAGGATTCTGTCATTTTAAGCTCGATGTAAAATTTATTGGGTTAAAGAAGATTTATATTGTGTATGCAAGAGTACATAGCTTTGTGGGGTAAAATAAAATTATATAAACTATTGGGGCTTATTTTTTTTTATTCCATGTTTGTATTTCAGTTGAAATTTGGAGCTTTAGCACCTTTTTGATCTGCAAAAAGTGAAATTACATAAAATAGGGGATAGTTTTTCTTTATTTCAACTTCCGTTGTGATTCTATGTTTCATGTATTTCAGTTGAAACTTGAAGCTTAGTGTCATCTACTTGGTGCTGAATAGTTTTTGGATAACCATGTGTTCTATTAAAAATCCTGAACATGATCTATCTACTACATCATGAAGAAAATCATAATCAACTTGATCCACATCATCAAAGAGCACATGCAAAAATCCATGAGGTTAAGTGATTATCACTATCCCTATGTTGTTTTGATCTATAAATTTCTGCTTTATTTTGAAGTGAATCTGGAAGATGAGTCATCTGAGCTTGTCAAGTCAACACAAGAGATTAACAGTGGCTCTCTTAGCAAGATGGGATTCACCAAAATAAGTGGCAAATGGGTGAGCAAAGATGGTGATCATGGTGCTTCACCAAGTGCTGCAGCTGCTGATTTTGATGAAGAATATCAAGCTGCTGACATGGATTTTCATCAAGAAGAGCAACCTGAAACCAATCTAGGTGTTGGAACCAGTGTAGGGAATCAAGGAGATGAAATGTCATCCATGTCTTCTTTTGAAAGATATATGGTCAATAGGCTTGATGGATTTGCCGAGAATCAAAGAAATCTTCATGATTTATGTGTAAGCAACTTCCAGAGTATAGACAACAGATTCAACAGCATGGATACACGGTTCATGACCTTGGATGAATAGATAGAAGTTGTTCAGAATCAAATCTTTGAACTGCAGTATGGCAAGGAAGATTAAAGGAAAAACAACTGGTTGAATTCACGAAACAACCGATTGTTTTAGGTCTTGTAACAGTTTAATTGCTTTTGTTTTAAATTTCTGTATGATCTGGAATAATTATTTTTTTATCTCTTCTTTTTGTCTATTTGTCTTCACAAATAGGGGGAGATTTATGTTGTGTTTTCTTTCATTATCTTTTAATTTCTGCAAAACTCTATGTGGTTTATGGATGTTTAAGTAAGCCTTAGTTCTGCTAGTTTTACTGTTGATATATTGTTTCTGTTTTTAACTCTAACCCTATATCAGAGATACTGTGCTTTGCTTAAACTTTGTCTTGCAGGAACTTTTTCAGATTCAATCAAATCCAACACAAGCAACCAGGGATTTGTCTTCATCAAATAGGGGGAGATTGTTGAATCAAGTGTGTTCAAGCTTTGAAGAATCCAAACCCTTTGAAGGTTGATGGAAGGCTGGTTGTATATGCTTGTTGTTGCTGAGCTGTCTTTAGATAGGATCTGGGGTAGATTAACTGTATAAATCCACTCTTGATTGAATCCAAAGCTTAAGCATTCTCAAAAGATCTAGACTTAAAAGTTTGCGAAAACCCTCTTTAAACCATTCACCCCCTCTAATTTAAAGCCATACATTCTAACACAAAAGAGTCTAAGTCCTTGTGTTGTACCTGTTTTGTTGGTGCCTAAGAAAGATGGCAAGTGGAGAATGTGTTTTGATTGTAGAGCCATCAATAACATCACCATCAAATATAGGCATCCAAATCCTAAACTTGATGAATTGCATAGGTCCACTATATTTTCCAAGATTGATCTTAAAAGCGGATATCACCAAATAAGAATCATAGAAGGTGATGAGTGGAAAATTGCTTTTGAGACCAAATTTGGACTATATAAGTGGTTAGTGATGCCTTTTGGACTCACTAATGCACTTAGCACTTTCATGAGGCTTATGAATAATGCATAGGTAAATATGTAGTAGTTTATTTTGATGATATATTAGTATATAGTCAAAGTCTAAAGTCTTACCTAAGTCGCCTAAAAGAGGTTCTTTTAGTGCTTAGGAAAAATAGTTTGTTTGTTAATATATGTACCGACCAGGTCATCGGGTGTGATGACATGGACAAGAGAAAGGTAGGTGGTCAAGAAGTCAACGTAGTCGCCGTATGTAGAAGCGGCGTTCTGCAGTATAAATAATCGGTTATCGCCGAGATGTGTCACCGCCAAGAGAAGGACATCGCCTAAGCAAGACGCCGCTCAAGTAAGACATCGCCCGAAGAGTCAACCCGCGTGACATCACACGATGGAATAACCCTAAGTTGGGTGGCGGCGCTGTGGGACCCTCCGCACAGAATAAACGATCAAGTCAAAGGGGCACGTAACAATGCCCACGTGCCCATAAAAGATCTCCAAGGAAGGCTGCATGCATGAGACGTTATTAATTAGGGCACCTAAACAGTATGATGGCGTGAGAGATACAACGCTCAAGTTAGAGCCCAAGCGGCCACAAGGTTAATCATTGCACTCCAGATAAGGGAAGTCCATGGTCCAGATACGCTAAGGGCCAGATACGCTAAGATCCTAAGGATAGCGGCGTAAGGACATTCTCCAAGGAACCCTAGATAATAGCAGCAGCGCAAAGGTAAACCCTAGTTTTCACCTATATGAAGGGCGCGAAGAGCCCTAGTAAGGTACGTTTTCACAGTTACACGATTTTTAACCTAGTTCTCAGATAGACATATAGAGGAAAAACCCTAGTTGTTCTTGACGGCGCACCCACTGTGAGCACAAGGCAATTAGGGCAACATAGTTTTAGCCACACAGTTTCAGTCATTGAGATTAGCATACAGTTTCTAGTTACTTCGGTGTTTCTCGCCAGCTGACTTGATCGTCGGAGTGCAAACGGCCACGAGGGCGCCCCTTTGTTCTTCTTTTTCAGGTACTCACAGACGAAGCGGAACGAAGGTGCCCTAGCTCGTTAGAACAAGATACGCATAAAGACGACCCAGGTCAACCGGCCGGAACAATATAGATAAAATCACTTTTTGTGTAGATAGTGTAGTGTTTTTAGGTTTTATAGTCAACAAAAATCGGGTACATGTTCAACAACAAGTGTTCACCTATTCCAGTTGTTCGGAGATAGGGATCAATTTCACATGTCATTCCAATCGTCATTCCATCAACCACCTTTCAACTACTTAATATTTTCATCTCAACAACAATTTTTTGTTGGTCCATCAAATTCCTTTGCAACCTCTACCATAACCCCTCCATCTACCTACAATCCAATGTCATCCATGCAATATTATCGACCAACAATGCCTTCACAGGTGTCCATAAATCAAAGTGAGGACAATGAAGTCGAAGACACTTACGATGACATTCCACCTCCGCTCCTTCCTACCGTTCCATCCGAACAACAACCACAAGGACGACCACGAGGACAACGAAGAAGACCACCCTGTGGCACAGCTTCTCATAGATGACAACTTTTCCTACATTTCTATTTTCTAATCATGTATAAATTTTACTTATTTATTATTTTATAAATATTTTTTAAATGCTACCCCTTTTATTTATAATTATATAAATCATAAATGCTACTTCGTGAACATAATTTTAATTTTTTAAAACAACAAAAAATGTTTAATTTTAACAATATTTAAAAAGTGTTAAATATTTTGTATTTATTGCACAACCTATTTTTAACCCAACACAATTTTTTTTTGTCAAAACAAAATGTAGTTTTAACTTTTTTAATATTATTTATCTATAAAATACAAATTTTCACAACGTTGTTGTCCATTCATGTAATTTTAAATAATTTCTAAATTTTTTTATTTTAAACAAAATTAAATTTTAAAAAAAAATTCAACTGAAATTGTCAACAATTTAAATAAAATATTAGAGTTGTCAAACCAGTGTACACTTTTCTCATATTTTATATAAAGTAAAGTTGTTAATATGTTGGTAACTTTAATTTTTAAAAAAATAAAATAAATGACAGATTAATGAATTTAATTAATGTTATCTATACCATTAACAACTTTAACTCGAAAATATCCATTTTCATAATTTTTTTGTATTTGTTTATTTGTGTAATTTTCAAAATGAATTACACTATTTTGATCAATTTTTTCCAGAAGAAGTAGGGATGCCTTGCATGGGCTTACAACCTCAAATGTAATGAGGCAAATGCTCCCTGCACCCAATTATTTTTAACCTGCACCCAACATATTTTTTTAATTTTAAAAAATGCCCTTAATTCCGGAAATAAAAATCTGGAATTGAAAATAATATATTCCAGAAAAATAAATCCGGAAGTAATTATTAAGTTTCGGAAATAAAAATCCGAAAACAAAAATTAAAATTTTATTTCGGACAAAAAAATCCAGAATTGAAAAATAATACATTCCGGAAAAAAAAATCCACAAAAGAAATAATTGTGTTTCGGAAATGAAAATCCAGAAACAAAAATAAAAAATCCATTCCGGATAAAAAAATCCGTAATATAAAATTTCGTTCCGGAAAAGAATATCCGGAACACATATTTCGAAATTTTTTTTTAAGGACAGTTTCGTCTTTTCCACTGGGATCGGGTGCAGTGATATGGTTCAGGAAGCAATTGCCATGTAATGAAATCTAAATTGTTCAACAAGGGCTTGTTTAAGTTTGACAACGGGGCATAAAAAACTTTTCCAGCAGATACTATTGTGTTTCGGAAATAAAAATCCAAAAAACTCACAATACAAAAAAATGTTTCTAAAAAAAACTGAACATATTCTACATAAGGAGTTCGGAAAACATATTCTACAAAAGGAATGTATTCCATTTTATTTAAGGGCATTTTCTTCTTTTTTTATACTGAAATTGGGAAGTAATTTTAAAACGTTTCATTGTAATTCAGTGTGTTGATTTTGTACAAACTATCAGCAACTGGAAGGAGAAGACCATTAAGCTCCATATACATGCATTGATAATGTGGGGCGTGAAGAATTTGCTGGTAAAAGACTAAATCGAGATACCATACATTCCACGCTCTGCATAACCTTGCTAAGACTGGACTTATATATTAGCATGGTTATAATGTTTATAACTACTCCTCTTTTACGAGTACTGGATAATTTTCTTACAGAGCTGGAATTTATGGATTAGTTTTTTGTCGTTATTTTTCTCACAATACCAAATGACAACTAATACATTTTGAATGACAATTATTACAAAACAAAAGTTATAATTATAGATTTAAATAATGAAAATCTTTTTATTCCTACGTGAAAAACATTATATTTGGTTTAAATCACTTTTCATTAAAAGTATTAAAAAAATTAGAAATTAATTTTCCACCAATCATGAGTAACAAGTTGCAAATAACCTGAAAAATTTCAATGAGACACTAGTTGAAGGCCAAAATACTCAGTGTTCCAAAACTTTGATCTTGTTGAGACAAGAATTCATGCCATCAGAATCGGCAGTAGAGAATCGATCACCAACCATGAGTTTGTACTGTTCAAAGTCTCGGCCTCTCGGCCAAGTCTTCTAAGGTCTCGGCCTCTCGGTCGTCTCGGCCAACTCTTGTAAGGTCTCGGCCATACCGGTACACTTGCCCCCCAGGCTCAAGGGCAGATGGCATGAATTCTTGTCTCAACAAGATCAAAGTTTTGGAACACTGAGTATTTTGGCCTTCAACTAGTGTCTCATTGAAATTTTTCAGGTTATTTGCAACTTGTTTGCGTTCAATCACAAGTTGCCTCAGAATTCTTCTAGGTTAAATTTTAATCTCTCTAATCATAGGGTATTTGTTCTCTCTGTGAGTTCAGTGCATTTCTGAGTTTACTGGTTATAGTAACTAGTGTATGTTATAGTTACAAGTTTCTTCCGTGAGAGAAGTGTCCTGGGAAAATATGTAAATTTGCGCCTTTGTAAAATAATACTAGATAGATTATTTCTGGTTATAGGAGACATAATTTGCGCCACCAAGTCTCAATGCTTGGCCGACTTTTCGGCCGACCGACTGCCCCCTTGCTCGATTAACATCGCAAGTTCCGGCCGACCACCCACCAAACTTGCTCGATTAACATCGCAAGTAATGGCTGAACGACTGCCCGCTTTTTCGATTAACATCGCAAGTGCCGGCCGACCACCCACCAAACTTGCTCGATGACATTGCAAGTTTGGCCGAACGCCCCCTCGCTCGATTAACATCGCAAGTATTGGCCGAACGATTGCCCGCTTGCTCGATTAACATCGCAAGTTCCGGCCGATCGCTCACCTAATTTGCTCGATTAACATCGCAAGTGCGGGCCGACTGCTCACCAAACTTGATCGATGACATTGCAAGTATTGGACTCACTAATGCACTTAGCACTTTCATGAGGCTTATGAATAATGCATAGGTAAATATGTAGTAGTTTATTTTGATGATATATTAGTATATAGTCAAAGTCTAAAGTCTTACCTAAGTCGCCTAAAAGAGGTTCTTTTAGTGCTTAGGAAAAATAGTTTGTTTGTTAATATATGTACCGACCAGGTCATCGGGTGTGATGACATGGACAAGAGAAAGGTAGGTGGTCAAGAAGTCAACGTAGTCGCCGTATGTAGAAGCGGCGTTCTGCAGTATAAATAATCGGTTATCGCCGAGATGTGTCACCGCCAAGAGAAGGACATCGCCTAAGCAAGACGCCGCTCAAGTAAGACATCGCCCGAAGAGTCAACCCGCGTGACATCACACGATGGAATAACCCTAAGTTGGGTGGCGGCGCTGTGGGACCCTCCGCACAGAATAAACGATCAAGTCAAAGGGGCACGTAACAATGCCCACGTGCCCATAAAAGATCTCCAAGGAAGGCTGCATGCATGAGACGTTATTAATTAGGGCACCTAAACAGTATGATGGCGTGAGAGATACAACGCTCAAGTTAGAGCCCAAGCGGCCACAAGGTTAATCATTGCACTCCAGATAAGGGAAGTCCATGGTCCAGATACGCTAAGGGCCAGATACGCTAAGATCCTAAGGATAGCGGCGTAAGGACATTCTCCAAGGAACCCTAGATAATAGCAGCAGCGCAAAGGTAAACCCTAGTTTTCACCTATATGAAGGGCGCGAAGAGCCCTAGTAAGGTACGTTTTCACAGTTACACGATTTTTAACCTAGTTCTCAGATAGACATATAGAGGAAAAACCCTAGTTGTTCTTGACGGCGCACCCACTGTGAGCACAAGGCAATTAGGGCAACATAGTTTTAGCCACACAGTTTCAGTCATTGAGATTAGCATACAGTTTCTAGTTACTTCGGTGTTTCTCGCCAGCTGACTTGATCGTCGGAGTGCAAACGGCCACGAGGGCGCCCCTTTGTTCTTCTTTTTCAGGTACTCACAGACGAAGCGGAACGAAGGTGCCCTAGCTCGTTAGAACAAGATACGCATAAAGACGACCCAGGTCAACCGGCCGGAACAATATAGATAAAATCACTTTTTGTGTAGATAGTGTAGTGTTTTTAGGTTTTATAGTCAACAAAAATCGGGTACATGTTCAACAACAAGTGTTCACCTATTCCAGTTGTTCGGAGATAGGGATCAATTTCACATGTCATTCCAATCGTCATTCCATCAACCACCTTTCAACTACTTAATATTTTCATCTCAACAACAATTTTTTGTTGGTCCATCAAATTCCTTTGCAACCTCTACCATAACCCCTCCATCTACCTACAATCCAATGTCATCCATGCAATATTATCGACCAACAATGCCTTCACAGGTGTCCATAAATCAAAGTGAGGACAATGAAGTCGAAGACACTTACGATGACATTCCACCTCCGCTCCTTCCTACCGTTCCATCCGAACAACAACCACAAGGACGACCACGAGGACAACGAAGAAGACCACCCTGTGGCACAGCTTCTCATAGATGACAACTTTTCCTACATTTCTATTTTCTAATCATGTATAAATTTTACTTATTTATTATTTTATAAATATTTTTTAAATGCTACCCCTTTTATTTATAATTATATAAATCATAAATGCTACTTCGTGAACATAATTTTAATTTTTTAAAACAACAAAAAATGTTTAATTTTAACAATATTTAAAAAGTGTTAAATATTTTGTATTTATTGCACAACCTATTTTTAACCCAACACAATTTTTTTTGTCAAAACAAAATGTAGTTTTAACTTTTTAATATTATTTATCTATAAAATACAAATTTTCACAACGTTGTTGTCCATTCATGTAATTTTAAATAATTTCTAAATTTTTTTATTTTAAACAAAATTAAATTTTAAAAAAAAATTCAACTGAAATTGTCAACAATTTAAATAAAATATTAGAGTTGTCAAACCAGTGTACACTTTTCTCATATTTTATATAAAGTAAAGTTGTTAATATGTTGGTAACTTTAATTTTTAAAAAAATAAAATAAATGACAGATTAATGAATTTAATTAATGTTATCTATACCATTAACAACTTTAACTCGAAAATATCCATTTTCATAATTTTTTTGTATTTGTTTATTTGTGTAATTTTCAAAATGAATTACACTATTTTGATCAATTTTTTCCAGAAGAAGTAGGGATGCCTTGCATGGGCTTACAACCTCAAATGTAATGAGGCAAATGCTCCCTGCACCCAATTATTTTTAACCTGCACCCAACATATTTTTTTAATTTTAAAAAATGCCCTTAATTCCGGAAATAAAAATCTGGAATTGAAAATAATATATTCCAGAAAAATAAATCCGGAAGTAATTATTAAGTTTCGGAAATAAAAATCCGAAAACAAAAATTAAAATTTTATTTCGGACAAAAAAATCCAGAATTGAAAAATAATACATTCCGGAAAAAAAAATCCACAAAAGAAATAATTGTGTTTCGGAAATGAAAATCCAGAAACAAAAATAAAAAATCCATTCCGGATAAAAAAATCCGTAATATAAAATTTCGTTCCGGAAAAGAATATCCGGAACACATATTTCGAAATTTTTTTTTAAGGACAGTTTCGTCTTTTCCACTGGGATCGGGTGCAGTGATATGGTTCAGGAAGCAATTGCCATGTAATGAAATCTAAATTGTTCAACAAGGGCTTGTTTAAGTTTGACAACGGGGCATAAAAAACTTTTCCAGCAGATACTATTGTGTTTCGGAAATAAAAATCCAAAAAACTCACAATACAAAAAAATGTTTCTAAAAAAAACTGAACATATTCTACATAAGGAGTTCGGAAAACATATTCTACAAAAGGAATGTATTCCATTTTATTTAAGGGCATTTTCTTCTTTTTTTATACTGAAATTGGGAAGTAATTTTAAAACGTTTCATTGTAATTCAGTGTGTTGATTTTGTACAAACTATCAGCAACTGGAAGGAGAAGACCATTAAGCTCCATATACATGCATTGATAATGTGGGGCGTGAAGAATTTGCTGGTAAAAGACTAAATCGAGATACCATACATTCCACGCTCTGCATAACCTTGCTAAGACTGGACTTATATATTAGCATGGTTATAATGTTTATAACTACTCCTCTTTTACGAGTACTGGATAATTTTCTTACAGAGCTGGAATTTATGGATTAGTTTTTTGTCGTTATTTTTCTCACAATACCAAATGACAACTAATACATTTTGAATGACAATTATTACAAAACAAAAGTTATAATTATAGATTTAAATAATGAAAATCTTTTTATTCCTACGTGAAAAACATTATATTTGGTTTAAATCACTTTTCATTAAAAGTATTAAAAAAATTAGAAATTAATTTTCCACCAATCATGAGTAACAAGTTGCAAATAACCTGAAAAATTTCAATGAGACACTAGTTGAAGGCCAAAATACTCAGTGTTCCAAAACTTTGATCTTGTTGAGACAAGAATTCATGCCATCAGAATCGGCAGTAGAGAATCGATCACCAACCATGAGTTTGTACTGTTCAAAGTCTCGGCCTCTCGGCCAAGTCTTCTAAGGTCTCGGCCTCTCGGTCGTCTCGGCCAACTCTTGTAAGGTCTCGGCCATACCGGTACACTTGCCCCCCAGGCTCAAGGGCAGATGGCATGAATTCTTGTCTCAACAAGATCAAAGTTTTGGAACACTGAGTATTTTGGCCTTCAACTAGTGTCTCATTGAAATTTTTCAGGTTATTTGCAACTTGTTTGCGTTCAATCACAAGTTGCCTCAGAATTCTTCTAGGTTAAATTTTAATCTCTCTAATCATAGGGTATTTGTTCTCTCTGTGAGTTCAGTGCATTTCTGAGTTTACTGGTTATAGTAACTAGTGTATGTTATAGTTACAAGTTTCTTCCGTGAGAGAAGTGTCCTGGGAAAATATGTAAATTTGCGCCTTTGTAAAATAATACTAGATAGATTATTTCTGGTTATAGGAGACATAATTTGCGCCACCAAGTCTCAATGCTTGGCCGACTTTTCGGCCGACCGACTGCCCCCTTGCTCGATTAACATCGCAAGTTCCGGCCGACCACCCACCAAACTTGCTCGATTAACATCGCAAGTAATGGCTGAACGACTGCCCGCTTTTTCGATTAACATCGCAAGTGCCGGCCGACCACCCACCAAACTTGCTCGATGACATTGCAAGTTTGGCCGAACGCCCCCTCGCTCGATTAACATCGCAAGTATTGGCCGAACGATTGCCCGCTTGCTCGATTAACATCGCAAGTTCCGGCCGATCGCTCACCTAATTTGCTCGATTAACATCGCAAGTGCGGGCCGACTGCTCACCAAACTTGATCGATGACATTGCAAGTATTGGACGAACGCCCGCTTGCTCGATTAACATCGCAAGTACTGGCCGAACGATTGCCCGCTTGCTCGATTAACATCGCAAGTTCCGGCCGAATGCTCACCAAATTTGCTCGATTAACATCGCAAGTATTGATCGACCGACTTCCCGCTTGCTCGACTATCATCGCAAGTAATGGTCGGCCGCCCACTACATTTGCTCGATTAACATCGCAAGTAAGCTGGCCACCTATCCTTAGTTGTTCGATTAAAGATCACAATTAAATGGCCGATCGCCCGTACTTGTTCGATTAAAATCACAATTAAAAGGCCGACCGCCTGAGTCCAACTTATTTGATCACACCCTGGGTCACGTCACACCTCGAGAAATGGAATAACCGCATGATCAAGGGAAACCGACCGACACCCATCATTAAAGACTCATCGGACATATCTAACACATCTGCCCTTGAGCCTGGGGGGCAAGTGTACCGGTATGGCCGAGACCTTAGAAGAGTTGGCCGAGACGACCGAGATGCCGAGACCTTAAAAGACTTGGCCGAGAGGCCGAGACCTGATAAGGCTTGGCCGAGACGGCCGAGAGGCCAAGACCTTAGAAGACTTGGCCGAGAGGCCGAGACGAGGCCACACCGAGAAAACTTTGTGCTCTATCACAACTCAAAACACGTGTGCGCACTATTGGGCTTCATGACTCAAAGCCCATTAAAAGACCCGGCCCGTATTTCCTGATCTGACATTATCTTCCTGGGTTTCTTTTTCTTCCTTCCATCGATGCTTTGTGTTCTGGGAATTCGAATCTTCAATTTGCCTCAGCGCGAAGGATCATGGTGGGATTCAGAAACAGATACATGGTGATGGAGGTTTTTGTCAACCCTAATAGAGACAAAGTGGGCAATGATTCTATTATAATTACACAGTTTAATGTCTCCAAAGCTGTGAAAGACAGCCTTTTGGAGAATTTTGGGGAGTGTGGTTTGGCTTCATCGTTGGGATCATTCCAAGGTAAGTGCTAATTTGTTTGATTTCATGCTTTTTTTTTTTTAATTCTACACAATTTGATTTTGATCGTATTAACATTTGCTTTTTGTTTTTTGTGTACAGTTAAGTATGTGAATTCAATTACCCATGTGTGTATAATTCGCGTATCAAGAGAGGACTATCAGAAAGTATGGTCTGCCATTACAATGGTCACAAACATTGCAAACTGCCCCGTCATGTTTAATTTGCTGGATTTGTCTGGTAAACAAAAATAAAATCCTGCTTCGTTGGTTTTTTTTTGTTTAATTTCTTTGGAAATATATTGGAATTGAACAAGGGAGAAAAGAAAAAAAGTGTGTGCTAGATATGATCAGTGTTGTCAAGATCGCGAGTTAACTCGCCGATCTTGCGCTTTTACGATCTTTTTAGGCAAAAACGAGTTGGATCGGAGGTGGGATCAGACCCTCTCTGGATCGGAGCGATCCAGTGATCTAAGTGTTGGATCGATCTATGAGCTTCCGCGATCCATGACGCGGTCCAGAAAAAACCCTAATGCGCCGCTCGTGCTCGCCGCCGCCTTCGCGCACCACCGCAAACGTATGTTGTGACGTCGGCGAAGCATGAAGAAGGAGCTGTGGCGACGGCGCCGCGCATAAGGAAGGAGGAGTTGCGACGGCGCCGCGCATAAGGAAGGAAAAGATGCTGCAGCACATGCCTAAACCTAAATTTTAAGAGTCATAACTTTGGGCCTAAGGCCCATTTCAATTTTAACCTAATAAAACCTAATTCAAAATTTAAATATGGAATGTACTCTGTTATGTGCAGCTGGAATCCTAAATAAAATTCACAGCTTCTGCTCTGGAACCCTAAATAAAATTAACAGCTTACTCAAAATTAGGTTTTTTAGGCCCATTTAAAAAATTACAATTATTTTTATCTCCAACACATTTTCTTATCCTAAATAAAAATCATAGCTGACTCAAAATTATGTATTTGGACCGTTTCATGAATTATCTTATGCATAGAAACTCGAATAGTAACTCTTCCGACTCGAGTTACGATCTCCGAGTTACGAGTTTTTGTTCCCTCTCTGATCCGGATCCGAGTTACGAGTTTGACAACATTGTTTGGGAGGGAAATTGGTTTGCAATAATTTGATATATGCAATTGTTGGGGTGACATGGACTGTGTGCTGCAGTCATATGTATATATAGATTAGTTATGCATTGCTTTTCTTACTTCCCAGTGCGGGTTAGGAGGGATAAGGATTTTATTTAAATCATTTATGCATTGTGTTGATGTATAAAGCATTATGTTTACAGCAATATGAATGAAACTCCAAAATTTTTTGGCATTTTTTATCAATTTGATTGCATCTAACTAGCCATTGGCCGTATTCATGATTTAAACATTTTCTTTCGCTTAAAGATTTGATGTTTAACATAAAATTATTATATATCCTGATATGAAATGTTAACTTGTGCTTCAGGAAGTATAAGGGCTTGTAAAAATGCTGCCTTGAAGTGTGAGGAATCAAAGTTTGAACATTACAAACTCATGGTTGGTGATCGATTCTCTACTGCCGATTCTGATGGCATGAATTCTTGTCTCAACAAGATCAAAGTTTTGGAACACTGAATATTTGGCCTTCAACTAGTGTCTCATTGAAATTTTTCAGGTTATTTGCAACTTGTTTGCGTTCAATCACAAGTTGCCTCAGAATTCTAGGTTAAATTTTAATCTCTCTAATCATAGGGTATTTGTTCTCTCTGTGAGTTCAGTGCATTTCTGAGTTTACTGGTTATAGTAACTAGTGTATGTTATAGTTACAAGTTTCTTCCGTGAGAGAAGTGTCCTGGGAAAATATGTAAATTTGCGCCTTTGTAAAATAATACTAGATAGATTATTTCTAGTTATAGGAGACATAATTTGCGCCACCAAGTCTCAATGCTTGGCCGACTTTTCGGCCGACCGACTGCCCCCTTGCTCGATTAACATCGCAAGTTCCGGCCGACCACCCACCAAACTTGCTCGATTAACATCGCAAGTAATGGCTGAACGACTGCCCGCTTTTTCGATTAACATCGCAAGTGCCGGCCGACCACCCACCAAACTTGCTCGATGACATTGCAAGTTTGGCCGAACGCCCCCTTGCTCGATTAACATCGCAAGTATTGGCCGAACGATTGCCCGCTTGCTCGATTAACATCGCAAGTTCCGGCCGATCTCTCACCTAATTTGCTCGATTAACATCGCAAGTGCCGGCCGACTTCCCACCAAACTTGCTCGATGACATTGCAAGTATTGGACGAACGCCCTCTTGCTCGATTAACATCGCAAGTTCCGGCGAACGCTCTCCAAATTTGCTCGATTAACATCGCAAGTATTGACCAACCGACTTCCCGCTTGCTCGACTATCATCGCAAGTAATGGTCGGCCGCCCACTACACTTGCTCGATTAACATCGCAAGTAAGCTGGCCACCTATCCTTAGTTGTTCGATTAAACATCACAATTAAATGGCCGATCGCCCGTTCTTGTTCGATTAAAATCACAATTAAAAGGCCGACCGCCCTAGTCCAACTTATTTGTTCACACCCTGGGTCACGTCACACCTCGAGAAATGGAATAACCGCACGATCAAGGGAAATCGACCGACACCCATCATTAAAGACTCATCGGACATATCTAACACATCTGCCCTTGAGCCTGGGGGGCAAGTGTACCGGTATGGCCGAGACCTTAGAAGACTTGGCCGAGAGGCCGAGACCTTGGAAGGCTTGGCCGAGACGGCCGAGAGGCCAAGACCTTAGAAGACTTGGCCGAGAGGCCGAGACGAGGCCACACCGAGAAAACTGTGTGCTCTATCACAACTCAAAACACGTGTGCGCACTATTGGGCTTCATGACTCAAAGCCCATTAAAAGACCCGGCCCGTATTCCCTGATCTGACATTATCTTCCAGGGTTTCTTTTTCTTCCTTCCATCGATGCGTTGTGTTCTGGGAATTCGAATCTTCAATTTGCCTCAGCGCGAAGGATCATGGTGGGATTCAGAAACAGATACATGGTGATGGAGGTTTTTGTCAACCCTAATAGAGATAAAGTGGGCAATGATTCTATTATAATTACACAGTTTAATGTCTCCAAAGCTGTGAAAGACAGCCTTTTGGAGAATTTTGGGGAGTGTGGTTTGGCTTCATCGTTGGGATCATTCCAAGGTAAGTGCTAATTTGTTTGATTTCATGCTTTTTTTTTTTTAATTCTACACAATTTGATTTTGTAGCACACATATCCCTAAACACTAATCTATATATACATATGACTGCAGCACACAGTCCATGTCACCCCAACAATTGCATATATCAAATTATTGCAAACCAATTTCCCTCCCAAAGCTCCACTCCCCTCATAATAGGAAGCCTAATATCCAAAACCTCAATTTTCATTCAATAGTTATAATACACATGCTTTTTGTTTTCACATTGATACCCTGATGTCTTTTGTTTTCACATTGGTACCCTGAGGTCTTTTGTTTTCACAGTTAGTAGCTTTGTTTTAATAATAAATTTCATCGTAAATCATAACCCCATAGCAAGATAGGCTCAGCATTCTATTGAAATAAAAATTTCATCGTAAATGTACAAGTTATGAAAATACGAAGTCATTCTTTTGTTGTTGAAAGATAAAGACGAGCGACAGCATAATAAACAAAGGTTTTCTGACAACAGTAGTGCCGCAAATAACAGGATTCTAAATCGAAATCTGGACCAATTTGTTTATGGTATGATCACAAAGCAGACCCTCCAGGGTAATGAAATCCTTCCAAGGGGCTAACCTCTCTATACATTTTTTTTCTGATACACGTAGACATGAGGATCAAACTGAATAGAAAAAAAAAAGCAATAGCACAATGCAAAATTTCCGATTTTTTCACAATTTTCCTTTTCCACGAGATATCATATCTAGCACACACTTTTTTTCTTTTCTCCCTTGTTCAATTCCAATACATTTCCAAAGAAATTAACCAAAAAAAAACCAACGAAGCAGGATTTTATTTTTGTTTACCAGACAAATCCAGCAAATTAAACATGACGGGGCAGTTTGCAATGTTTGTGACCATTGTAATGGCAGACCATACTTTCTGATAGTCCTCTCTTGATACCCGAATTATACACACATTGGTAATTGAATTCACATACTTAACTGTACACAAAAAACAAAAAGCAAATGTTAATACGATCAAAATCAAATTGTGTAGAATTAAAAAAAAAAGAAGCATGAAATTAAACAAATTAGCACTTACCTTGGAATGATCCCAACGATGAAGCCAAACCACACTCCCCAAAATTCTCCAAAAGGCTGTCTTTCACAGCTTTGGAGACATTAAACTGTGTAATTATAATAGAATCATTGCCCACTTTGTCTCTATTAGGGTTGACAAAAACCTCCATCACCATGTATCTGTTTCTGAATCCCACCATGATCCTTCGCGCTGAGGCAAATTGAAGATTCGAATTCCCAGAACACAAAGCATCGATGGAAGGAAGAAAAAGAAACCCTAGAAGATAATGTCAGATCAGGAAATACGGGCCGGGTCTTTTAATGGGCTTTGAGTCATGAAGCCCAATAGTGCGCACACGTGTTTTGAGTTGTGATAGAGCACAAAGTTTTCTCGGTGTGGCCTCGTTTATCTCTCCTCGTATTACGCGTCGTTTTGAAATTTTGAAAATCATAGAGTTAGTGAGTAAGTGGCGCCCTTAAAACATGTGAGTGGAAAATATCCGTTGCGGGACACGTGCACAAGCAAATTCAATAAACAAACATATTTTATTATTTTTACTTTCTTTCCAATGTCGTATTTTCAATGCTTTAAGTTAACGTAGTTCAATAAATTTATAATCTTTTTATTTATTTTCATATTTCAAAACTTTCTTAAATTATACTAAAATTTTGCTGAATTTATTAATTATTAAATTTGTATAGATAAACGGTAAATAGATAAAGTGGGTCTAGATAGTATCTCAGATTAGTTATATAATTTCGGTGCTCCTCACTTCAAATTTTCTTCTTAAATTGTTGATCGAAGTTGACTTGAAGAAGGTACTCCGACAAGTAAGTACTCTGTGTTAAAAGTATATAGTGAAAACTGATTAAAGTGTATATTATACTTCTAAAGAATGTTTATTTATAGTGTTTAGTCATGAGTATTTGCTATAATGGACCGAATCAGTGTTAGCTGATTTCTATCATAATCTCTAATTTATCTGGAGGTATATTGGTAAAATAGTATATTTGGAAAGTGTTCCTGCTAGGGAGATGGGACCTAGAGAACTATTGAAGTCTTCTTCTCCTTCCCTCGGTCGGTCAGGTGACTGGGTGGTGAGCTGAGATTCTTCTCGTCCTCCTGCTTATCCTTCGGCACTCGGCGCTCGGTCGTCGGGTGAACACCGGATGGTGGGGGTACCTGTGAAGGCACTCCGACGCTCAAGTCAGTAAAGCGGGTGGTCAGCTCTCAGGTAGGCAAATCGTAATAAATGACATACCTTACTCCTTGGGATGCATGCTATTTATATTATTCTGGTGGGCCTACCTTGTTGGGCCCGTTTATCGGGGTGGATACCGCTTAGGGTTGCATTACCTAATTCTTGATGATGGATTAGCTTCACTGATCTCGGTTTGAGCGTTAATTGTAATGGGGTTCGGCCATCGGCCAAATTCTCATGGTGAGGGCCGGCCATCGGCCAAATACCCGTGGCCTTCGGCCTTCTCAGTTGAGTCTTCAACGGTCTCGGTCGCTCCTAAGGGAGAACATTTGCAATGTGATGTTGATGCTCCAGAAGGGGAGCTGAGAGAATTGAAGTTTCATCTAACAAGTGATAACGAATACAAGCTCTAATTTACTTCAAGCAAAACATTCATTAGAGTGTTTGCTTACTATAAACCAGACCAATAAATCATTAAGAAGATGCATCTGTTCCTATACATCTAGAAAATTGAAGTGAAAGAATGGAAGAAACTTGCTGCAGGCTATATAAAAGAGAAAAAGTTTCCCTATGCAATTATGTCTCCTATAACTAGAAATAATCTATCTAGTATTATTTTACAAAGGCACAAATTTACATATTTTCCCAGGACACTTCTCTCACGGAAGAAACTTGTAACTATAACATACACTAGTTACTATAACATACACTAGTTACTATAACCAGTAAACTCAGAAAT